>NC_062279.1:124974826-125277856 GCF_902655055.1 Lutra lutra | reverse complement strand
GAGATTGAAACAGTCATCAAAAATCTCCAAACAAACAAAAGCCCAGGGCCAAATGGCTTCCCGGGAGAATTCTACCAAACATTTAAAGAAGAACTAATTCCTATTCTCCTGAAACTGTTCCAAAAAATAGAAATGGAAGGAAAACTTCCAAACTCATTTTATGAGGCCAGCGTCACCTTGATACCCAAACCAGACAAGGATCCCATCAAAAATAGAAAGCAATTGTAGCTTGGAATTTAGCCACACCTAGTCTGAGATAGGTACAGAACTCAATTAGCTTGGCTTTTCTGCCAGATTTCATAGTCAAGTCAGTTCATCCTTTGAGCCTCCTGTTAATACTTCTTGGAATTACACCTGTAGTGAAGTATGACTCCATGGCAGTTACTAAGTAAACAACTAAAATGCAGAGGTATAACAAACAACAAGAGATGTAGATACACAAAGTAGGAGTGATTAACTGAAGTTAGAGTCTTCACAGAAAGGTGATATTTGAGCTTGGGGTTAAAAGATGAATAAAATTACACCAAGGAAAAGTGAAAGAGGGAACTCTAGACATGTGTTAAACAAAGGGAACTAAGGTGGGAAATCACTGTACGGGTGATTGTGGTTACATTGGCATCACTAAGTGATGAAGGAGGAAAGAAGTCAAGGGATCATGGAAATTGATACTGGAAACATCATGAGGGTCCAGATTATAAATGAGCTTGAAGGTTAAGGAGTTTTGAATTAATTTTATGTGCAACAGAAACCTAATGGTGTTGCTTATTTTGAACAATTTCAATATCAATTTTATGTCTGAAGCAGCTACTTTTAATATCATTCATTCAGTAAATACATATTTATGAAATGCTCACTCTTTCCTAGACACTATGACAGTAAAGAAAAATGAAAGAGTTCCTTAACATTGAAGATCATATAATAAATAATGTATTTTTAATGCTACATCTAGTATTAAATACTACATCTAGATGCACTGGTCAATTGGGAGTATTCTGGATGAAGTGTACAATAAATTAAGTCAGAGACTATAATTGTGGTAAAGAGGACTGCAGTAGTGTCTAATTTCCCTTCCCTTGAACCTGTTTTGACACTAGTGGCATAATCAATAGTCTAAAACAGAAATGACCTTCAGGAAATTCATAAACAAGGTCATTGGAATATTTGCAGCTTTCTTTTTTTTAAGTTTTTTACTTTATTTTTAAAGATTCATTTATTTTAGAGAGAAAGAACAAGAGAGCAAGTGTGGGGGGGCAGAGGGAGAGAGAGAGAGAGAGAAGCAGACTCCCCACTGAATGGGGAACCCAATGTGGGGCTTGATCTCAGAACCCTGAGATCGTGATCAGAGCTGAAATCCAGAGTGGATGTTTAACTGACTAAACCATCCAGGCACCCCTTCAGCTTTCTTCTAGACCTTTTGGGATGCTAGCTCTTGGAAATCTAGAAGAGATTTAAGACATTTGATTACACTTAAGCCACCATGATGGAAAGACTGTATTGAGTGAACATACAAAGCAACCCTGCGATGATGTAAAGAAGAATTTAATGTTTGGTCAGGCCATAGCTGTCCTCCCAACCAGCCATTAGAACCAACCCAACTGAAATATGAGACAATGTGGAGTATATATTATTAGTACTTCCCAGATCTTCCCAAATCATACATGCATGAGTATTTTATGTAGCTTAAAATACCATAAAAGTCCTTCAAAACAAAGAGGGAAAGAGGAATAAATGCAAAGTTAAATTGTCTGAAGACAAGTAGACTTGGAATAGTAATTTCAAGAATTGGAGGGAAAAGGAAATCCTTAGGGCAATCTCTACAGAGGGCACTAATTGTGCAAATATATGGTAGGTTAGTCCAGTTTAAGGGCACAATATCAGGGAAAACAACCATAGAAATATGGAAGAATTGTCATCATAAACTGTTTAACTTACTAAAATGGACCAAAAAAAGGTAGAAGTAGACAAAAGATGTGCGTCATCCCAGAATGAAGTCATAGAAGAATTTTATAGAGAACATTAGGATTGAGTGACAAGCACATTTATATATCTATATATATATGTATATATATATATGCATTTATATATATTTAATATATATAATTTATACATATTATGTATATATAGATTATATAAATATATATAAATTATGGTTCTCAATTTTTAAAAAATAATCTATAAAGACATGAAAATCCCTCATTTTTCTTTTATGAAAACAGATACTATGCTTTGGAAGTAATATTTATATGAGAAATGAAAAGCAAATAAGCATGGGATGCAGTTGAACAATAGAAATTTGGTCAAAGTTTACTAGGGTGGTTAGATTATGAGTAATAGTTTTCTAGCAATTTTTCTTTGTTTTATTGATATGTTGTTATTTTAATTTAAAAAGTTAACAAGGTATATAAGAATTGAGAAATTTAGAAAAAAATCTATTTTATTTTCTAAGCATTTAGTACAATATCATTTTGCTCCAGACAAAACCAGGTTTTCTTCATTGTTAATGCTGGTATTTCTAAGTCTTGCTAGTTTTATTTTCTCTGCAAGATCTGCAAATATTCTATACATTTTCTGGTTTTGCAAATTTCCTTCAATTTGCTAATTTTTTTGGTGGGAATTTCTTGTGAAATTTCAACAACATTAAAATGTGAAAGTAGGAAAATTTCTTAATTTTAACGGTATTTTAAATAATGACCTTAAATAACATTTTAAATAATATAATTTCTGTGGATAGAAAATGGTGGTAATATTAATATATGCAATTGACCTTGATGTAATTCCATTTTATGTAAAATGTTTATTTTCAAAGAGCCTACAGTTAAGCACATGATTCTTTAAATGGGTCCACTGTAAAATATTTCAGTGACATGAAATTTGTCTTGTAGTAGCATTCTCCATGCTCTCTATATATTTATAACTTGGTTATATTTAATGCAATAATTCCAAAGTTGTCTACTATGAGATTTATTAACAGTTATCAGTAAAGGTAATTTGACTGTCATCATCTGTATATTTAGTTAACAGCAGAAATATGTATTTATTCATTGAGTGAAAGCATCAATTTCTTAAATTCTTCAAATTATTTGAAACAATATTGATGTTCTTTTTTGTCAAATATTTAGATAATATTTTTATCTTTTATATTGATTTTTTTCTTAATCAACTATAATATTCTTGATTATAAGTGATGTCACATATCTAAATAGCAAGGTGATCCATCTGTAAAATTAAGTTTATAAAGTGCTTATTACTATAAAAATGAAGACTAGAAATATTTTCTAAATGTCAACATTTATTCATATTTTATATATGTACTTTTAAAAATTTTAACTGTGACTTTCAAGGTAATCATTGATATCTGTTACTTCCTGTCCCTATTTTTAGGTTCATAGGCTATAGTTTAAAACAAACACAGCGGGATGCAAATTATTTACATATTATCAGGGAGCTTGCACTGAATATATGTTTGTGTGAAGGAATAAAGGAGGGTGAAAGAAAAAAGTAAACAGACTCATAAATGACATGAAAGTTGATAGTGACAGGTACCAAATAGAAATAATTTTTATTTTATTTTATTTTATTTATTAATAGAAATAATTTTAATATTTAGGTAACATATAAATATTTTCTACCATGCTTGATTATGTTTCTGTTTAATTGGGTCTTTTCAGAATAATTCTTCATCGATATAATTAAATTTCTCAATTTTTTAATAAGTAAACCCATCGTAAAACAGCATTATTAAAGTTCCAATTCTATAAGTCATAAGCAAATGCTATACATAATATTAGATAATGGAATAAAATAATGATTAATAGTACATAATTTATATTGTATATAAGAGCTTCAATATTTGAAGTGTGTTTCTAAAATACAGAAGTTGGTCTCAGGGGTTTTAGCCATCAACTTGATTATAAATATACAAATAAGCACATTAACCACAATTATATGATTTAAAAGAAAATTATGCAGGGACTTAAGTTAATTACTCCCAGTTCCTTTTATTTATATTCCTAGTAGTTATGGGATTTGAGATATTCATCAGTACTTGTGACTTTAGACATACACTAAAACAGAATCAATATTATCTTATTTTGAAATACAACATCTGCTATATTATGTAGTTTGTCCTTCCCAAGAACAAAAATCCATGACTCTTTGCAGCCTGGAAATACTTTATATATTTCATTTTCCCTTTTATTTCATGTTTTTTTTTTTTCCCTGTAAAGTTAATCTTTGAAGTTTCAAGGTCTTGTTAAGTTTACTGGTATATAAGATCAAACATGCTTCAAACTACTAAAGTTTTATGCAATCAAAAAAAGATCATCAGTCATTCATTTCCATGATGATGCCTTTTAATGGTATTTTTAGTTATATTATATGGATTTACCAGAACATGAATTTTATAATGACTATTTTAATGTATTTTATGGTGACTTTTCATATGGAATAAAACCTCCTTCTCTGTTAAAGTCAAAGATGTCATTTTTAATTTACTTTACCTATAAAAAGGCACTCACAACTTTCTGCATAATATTACCTTTTCCACCTTTAATGTAATTATGGACCCTCAACTTTGCAGTTTTTAACTAGACATTGGATATTTGGGTTTAAATATATTACCACTGAAGTTTCCCTCATAATTTAATAAATGTGAGTCCCAAAATGAATATGACTTTTGTTTTTACTAAAGAAAAAAAATCAAGTTAAAAGTGGGATACCCTGCACATATGGAGAAGATTTTATTGACCCAGCATCAGTTAGCCATGTGTCCTTAGTTGTTTTTCCAATAATTGTAATGGATTTAAACTGACTCATCCACACCCTTTCATCCACTTCTTATTGTGAAGAAGAGCATACACGTGCAAGATGGCTAGAATTCTGCATATGATAGTGACAGAACAAAGGGAAATCAAGATACAACAAATGTCTGTACAGGGATGCTTATACCTTTATCTGTTTGAAAGTACATTTTTAATGAATTCTCTTAGTAACATTTTGCACGGAGAAAATTAATCAGCTTGTTAGGTTGTGCATTTAAAGATATTCAGCTTCCTTAAAAACAAATAATTCATATATGTGTAAGTTTTAACCCTGAGGTTAAGAAGCAACCATACAAGTGTAAATGTCCTTTGGGAGGATGTAAGTCAGAGTCAGAGCTAGAGCCCATAGGAGCCCTCAGTCTTGGGGAAAGGCCAAATGGATGGGGGCTGTATGCAGAGACATTCTGTTACTGGAATCAACCAAGAAAAAAGAAAACACAGAGTCCAAGATGTGGAGGGTGGAGCAGCCCTATACATCTCAGAAAAGGTTCTTGAAACTTAAAATCTTACATATGAGGTCGTGGTTGAGTAGGCCATTATTTAAGTTTTTTAGGGTTTATTATCTATCTATAATGTTAACACATGATTACCTAAGGGACTTCTTGAAATCACTTCTGCAACTGTATTTCCCTTGAAAGAGTACAGAAATCAAGATGATTTAGTCAAGTGTTGTGGTACTGGGGATAAATGGCAACTTTGCCCTGGTCTGTCAGTGCTGACTACAAATAATTCAGTTCTGAGTGTCACTAATTTTTCACTCTGAGCAAAATACAGCAGGTGTGCTAATATTAATCACATCTGCATGTCACCTGATAGGCGACCTTTAGGGGTAGATAAGCCAATAGAGCTCAACTATCCAACTTTAGATACATCCTCTGTGGGCAAGATAGACTAGTGAATAAAAAGGTAACCGTTTGTCCCCTACTTCCAAAGGCAGGAATTAGGAGAAAAAGGAACAACATATGGCTGGTCTCTGGTCACATTTGTTCCTGTTTACATATCTTGTAAATTAGGCACTCACAAAGAAATAAGTAAACCATCAAACATACTGCCATGGCCTGAATGTATCTTTTATAATATTTTGATGTAATTTATTTCCAGAATGTTTTCCTTTATATTGTTGAAGTAGTTGAGATTATTCCTTATTTTATATTTATAATATATTTTTTCTGAGTTTTATAATTTTTCATTTTTATTGCATGCATAATATGCCAGTACATGCATATGTTTGATTAATTTTAACCTTTTTTTTTATTTTGAGAGATTTAGGTCAACTTTTTACTTTTTTCTTAGTATGATTATGGTTTTGACAAGCATTGTTGTGAGGAAATCTTTGCATATACAGGCATACCTCATTTTATTACACTTCACTTTGTTGCATTTTGAAGATAATGTAGTGGACAATGAGATTGTTGTTTTCATGTTTGCTAACACAATATATATTCTGCAGCCTATGGTTCAAGGAGTAATTTTTACTTTCAGGCTTATTATTGAAGAAATACATTTCAAAATATACCTGCCATAGATAGTGCTTCCTCTGAGGGATCTGTGCAAATTAAATTGAAAACCTACTGGAAAGGATTCATCATTCTAGAAGCCATTAAGAACATTTTTGACTCATGGGAAGAGGTCAAAATATCAACCATCATGGGAGTTTGGAAAGAGTTGTTTCCAACTGTTATGGTTGACTTTGAGGGGTTTAAGACCTCAGTGGAGGAAGTAACTGTAGATGTGGTAGAAATAACAAGAGAACTGGAATCATAAGTAGAGTTTGAAGATGTGACTGAATTACTGCAATCTCCTGGTAACTTTTAACTGGTGAGTAGTTGTTTTTTAGAGATGAGCAAAGAAAGTGGTTTCTTGAGATGAATCTACACCTAGTGAAGATGCTGTGAATCTTGTTGAAATGACAACGGAGTGTTTAGACTATTACATAAACTTAGTTGATAAAACAGTAACAGGGTTTGAGAGGAATGACCAATTTGGAAAAAGTTCTGTGGGTAAAATGCTATCAGACAGCATCACAAGCTACAGAGAAATTGTTCATTAAGGGCAGAGTAAATAGAAGCAGTACATTTCATTGTCATCTTATTTTAAGAAATTGCCACAGACACCCAACTTTCAGTAACCTCCACCTGATCAGTCAGCACCATCAACATCAAGGCAAGACCCTCCACCAGCAAAAAGATTATGACTTGCTGAAGACTCATAAGATGGTTAGCAGTTTTAGAAATATTTTTCAACTAAGATACATATATATATATTTTTACCTGTGTTCTCCTCTAGGATTATGATGGTTTCCTGTCTCACTTTAAGTCTTCCATCCATTTTGATTTTTTTTGTGTGTGTCTCATATAGGAAAGTGGTCCATTTTCATTCTTCTCTCTGTTGTTGTGCAGTTTTCCCAACACTGTGTTGAAGAGACTGTCTTTTTCCACTGGATTTTTTTTTCTGCTTTGTCAAAGATTAGTTGACTATATAGTTGTGGGAACATTTTGGGTTTTCTGATCTTTTCCATTGATCTATGTGTCTGTTCTTCTGCCAGTACCATCCTGTCTTAATGATTATGGCTTTGTAATCGAGCTTGAAGTCTAGGATAGTGATGCCTCCAACTTTGCTTTTATTTCTCAAGATTGCCTTGGCTATTTGGGGTCTTTTGTGTCCATACAAATTTTAGAATTGTTTGTTCTAGCTCTGTGAAAAATGGTAGTGGTATTTTGATAGGGATTGCATTAAATGTGTAGATTGTTTTGGGTAGTAGAGACATTTTAACAATATTTGTTCTCCTAATCCATGAGCATGGAATACATTTCCATTTCTTTGTGTCATTTTTTATTTCTTTCACAAGTGTTCTGTAGCTTTCCTTGACATAGGCTGTAGCAACTTCTTACCAGACATGTCTCTAGATGAAAAGGAAACAAAAGCAGAAATGAACTATTGGTATTTTGTCAAGATACTAAGCTGGTGCACATCAAAGGAAATAGTCAACAAAACTGAAAGGCAACCTATGGAGTGGGAGAAGATATTTGCAAATGGAATAGCTGATAAAGAATTAGTATCCAAAATCTGTAAAGAATTTATCAAACTCAACACCCAAAAACAAATAATCCAGTTTAAAAAATGGGCAGAAGACATGAGCAGACATTTTTTCCAAAGAAGACATACAAATGTCCAATGGACATGTGAAATGATGGCCAACATCACTCATCATCAGGGAAATACAAATCAAAACCACAATGAAATACCACCTCACACCTGTCAGAATGGCTAAAATTAACAACATCGGATCCAACAGATGTGAGGTTACAGAGAAAAGGGAACCCTCTTACAATGTTGGCAGGAATGCAAGCTGGTGCAACCACTCTGGAAAACAGTATGGAGTTCCCTCAAGAAGTTAAAAATAGAACTACCCTACCACCTAGCAATTGCACTACTAGGTATTTATCCAGAGAATAAAAAAATACTGATTCAAAGGGGCACATGTGCTCTGATATTTATAGCAGCATTGTTAACAATAGCAAATTATGGAAAAAACCCAAATGTCCATCGAGTGATGATAAAGAAGAGGGTGGGATGTGTATATGTATATAGTGAAATATTATTCAGCCATCACAAATTATGAAATCTTGCCATTTGCAATGACATGGAGCTAGAGTGTATTATGTTAAGCAAAATAAGTCTATCAGAGAAAAACAAAAACAAATCATTTCACTCATATGTGGAATTTAGGAAACAAAACAGATGAACATGGGGGAAGTAAGTAAAAAAAAAAGAGAGAGGAAGGCAACCCCTGAGAGAATTTTAACTGTAAGAGAACAAACTGAGTATTACTATATGGGCTAAATTGGTGATGGATATTAAGGAAGACACTTGTAATGAGCCCTGGGTGTTACATGTAAGTGAAGAATCACTAAATTCTACTCCTGATACTACTATTACACTACATATTAATTAGTTAGAATTTAACTTAAAACTTAAAACAGCAAACAAAAAGACACATACTTTTTTTAGACATAAGGCTATTGTACACTTAGTAGACCACAGTATAGTATAAACACAACTTTTATATGCACTGGGAAACCAAAAAATTCATTTTACTCACATTTTTGTGATATTCAATTTATTGTGATAGTCTGGAATTGAACCCATAATATCTTATATAATATAAAGTATATCTCCCCCATCATGGATGAAGTCTTACAAGTGAATGTACTTAGGTCAAAATGCAAGAAAATGCTTAAAGTTGTTAATAAAAATTGCCAAATTGCTTTTCATAATGTTGATTTTACTTCCATTCCTCCAAGCAGTGTGTGAAAGTGCTTGTGGGACAACACCCAAGGAAACACCTTGTTAAAAGTTTGATGCCTGAAGCAGGAGAGACCAGAATGTTCACACATTCTGCTAAAAATAGACATTTTGGCATAAAAGCCCGTCCACTTCCAAATACCTAGATCCAAGGCAGTCTGAGGCCTTCTAAAGCCAAAACTCATTTCTTATGCGATCAGCTGTGCATGGTCCAAGGCAGAGACTGAGTCCCACAGTCTGGGAACATCAGTATGAATGTGAAATAATGTGCTCTCAAAAATAAAGTCATATATGGATTGTTACCATAGTACCTATGCATTATCAAGTGTTACACCTAAATTTCTTCCCCCTATACCAGATTAACACTTTTTACATCAATTAATGAAGGAATGTTTTAAAATATTGCCTGGAGATGTGATGACTTCCAGCAGATTATTTAGCAGTCATGGTTTCACTCTCCTTGTCTAGAGAGCCTACATATTTACCTAACTAATTAGGTAATTACGTTGTTATTCTACATAAAAATGAGAGAGTCATAGAGGTTAAAGTTCTGATAACATTAGTATTAACTGTGAAGAGTTTTAGTATTAAATATGAAGTAAACTAAAACATTAAATAAAGATAAAATGGACACAAAGTAGGCTGAAACTTGTGGAATGGTTTCAACTCTCAGAAAGAGCAGTTCCTTATTTTAACATAACTATTTTTAGCGTAACTATTAGTTAGCCTTGTTTACATGAGCACTGAACTAAAAGAATGTAAAAGAAAATATCAAAATTTAGGCCATTAGGAGGTAGTATAAATATATTATTAAATATTGTGCCCAAAATGTATTATTCTGGTAACAAAACCACTTATTTCATGTAAGTATATTGGTTGGCTTTCTTCCATCTGTCAATACATTATCTAAAGGATACATCATGTATAAATAAAGTAGTGCTTTTGTATGAAAATATGGTTGGGGAACCATCCTTGAAATTACTCCTTAGTATATTTTATTTATTTATTTTTGGGTTCTTTGCTGCTTGTGGATTATAAATTATTTATACTGTTATATTTTAATAAAAATTAATGTAAAATTTAAGGGTTTTTTTTGTTATAGTGCTAATCTACTGCACCAGAATGTGCTCAATGAAGAGACTTCTTATTGCTTAGTCTTCAATTCAGATTAAGCCTTCATCAATATTTGAGGACACAAAATTCCTGGCAAAAGCCCATTTTGGGGAAGATGTCTATCAAATTCTGCTCATGGGTTTGGGTATCAGTTACAAATATTAGAGAACTTAACTCAAAAATAGTTTTTTTTAGAAGATTTTATTTATTTATTTGACATAAAGATAACAAGAAAGGGAACACAACCAGAGTTGTATAAAGGGAGAAGCAGGCTCCCCACTGAGCAGGAAGCCTGATGAGGGCTCAATCCCAGGACCTGGGTTCATGACATGAGCCAAAGGCAGATGCTTAGCCAACTGAGCCACCCAGGCACCCAAAAATAATTTTTAAAATAAAATATTTTTTTCAAAATTGTAACATAATCTGATTTTCTTTCCCTTATAGCCACATCTGAACAGGTATTGAAAAAGAAAATAATACATCTATCATATATTCAATTAAATGCCAACAAAAGTACAGAATAATTATCTTCACAATCACTCTATAGACGTTCTTTATTCATAGTTTTCAATACTCTTTCCTTATTTTTTTCTTCTAATAATAAATAGTAAAATAAATGCATTCTAAAATTATCTTTGTTACTGTATTGTTTTCAAATAAAAAGTGTATATTCATGATATTGTGTTTGTCTCTTTTTATAACCAAAGTAGTAACATATATGGATGTGAAGTGTAATCAAAAAGATAATTATAAAGTAAATTAAAAAGTTAATTTCTCTATACTCAGTTGTATATTTATTCCCTGTTGATTTATCAGCAAGGAGTTAAAATCATAGGGAGAAATAATTTGTCTCACATTAGGTAGGATTCTGTTAACTCTGAGTTCCTTTCTAACTCTAATATTGTACTATATAAAGAGAAGGGTATAGTACCGACCGAGATCAAAGAGTTAAGTAACAGTCCCCTATTGTTGATCACATATCAGGCTTCCTGCTAAGCATTTTCTTTCTCATTTCATCCTCATTTAAGCCTCACAATGATTAATAATTTTTCTTATTCTTTTTAAAATTTGATAGAAAAATTAATTAATATTATTCTCTTGCATCTATTTAAATTATTTCTTTAAACTTCAGCAGTGATATGGGCTTTTAGTATTTTTAACTTACATTTAGCTTGATTAACTACAAAAAACTATTTTAACAACATTAAAAATATGCTGATTATCATCTATATACCAAATACTATGCTAGGCACCAATGATTATAATATGATCAAATTGTACACAATTACTAATGATGGCTGCAAAATATACTTCAGCTTCTTATAGTGCCCAAAACAAGGAGAATAAAATAGTTATTATAATGAATATGTTCATAATATAAAAAGGCAAACAACTTTTCCTGGTGTTAAATTTTAGTGAATTGTGACATTAACCCCAATTATTCCCCTCATTCTTTATGGTTCCTATAACTATGCCTTTTACCTAGTAACTTTACAGAGTCTTTTCACTCTGGGCTAACATTCTTTTCTATTCCTTGACTCTGGGCATTCAGAGCTATTTGGCCAATGGTATGTTAATGTATATGAAACAAGCAGTCTTGAAACATGCTTTATTTTATTGGGCATACTGCAGTCTTACACACCTGCTGTTGAAAGAGAAGACATGCCTGTGTTAGCCTTGTAATCCCAGTAGGAGAATGCGAGCAACAACTAAGTTATTGTTGCCTTATATCACTGAGTTTTGGAGTGGTTTGTTAATCAACAATAGCTAATTGGTACAAAAATCTTGAGATAAATTTCTCAGAAGGCAAAATGAGGGTTACAGTTAAATGATCTTTACACAGTGGTCACCTAGGTGGCTCATGTAGTTAAGTGTCTGACTCTTGATCTCAGCTTGGGTCTTGGATCTTGGTCTCAGGGTTTTTATTTTGAGCCCCAGTGTTAAATAAACAAGCAAACAAACTTTACATAGGACTTCTCTGTATACTAACTCATTATTTTCCTCTAAAAAATATCAGTGATGTATGCAAAACAAATTGATGTTAACACCCAGTTTGCCAAATTTAGTTTCATTCCAGATGAGTGACTGGTAGCACAGATATGCATAATAAAAGTGTTACTGAAGTATTGTAATTCTCAAAGATCATCATCTTTTCCATTTTTTTTTCCCCTTCTCCAATTCCCTTGCCATATATTAGCCATAGTAGTCATTCCGAACCACTCATTTTATCTTGTCAGTTTCCCACTAAACTCTTATTTGCTCTTTGGCTAAAGTTTAACATTCTTTTTTTTTAAATTTTTATTAATTTTATTTTTTATAAACATATATTTTTATCCCCAGGGGTACAGGTCTATGAATCACCAGGTTTACACACTTCACAGCACTCACCATAGCACATACCCTCCCCAGTGTCCATAATCCCACCCCCCTCCCAACCCCCCTCCCCCCATCAACCCTCAGTTTGTTTTGCAACATGGGGGGTTAAGGGGATAGGAGAAGAGTAAATGAAACAAGATGGAATTGGGAGGGAGACAAACCATAAGTGACTCTTAATCTCATAAAGTGTAACATTCTTAACATGGTGTAATGGTGTATAAGGTTTTACATACCTTCTACATCCTGCTTAGTTTTCTAGTTTTATTTTATATCCTGCTGCTTCTTTTACAAGCTATTCTTCTGCCACACGACACTTCTTTTCCTTTCTTTCTTCCTAGCTGTTCTCTTTCTGATCCCTGTGACTTCCTCAGCACTGTTCCTTCCAGCCAGGACACACACCACTCCATTCTTTGCCGAATTTTTATGCATTTTTTCATTTTCAGCTTAGAAATCAGTTTCTTTGGGAAGACTTCTCTGATCTCCTAGTTTGAGTTAGATCCTCTTCATTTAGGACAGAATACTTCCTATTACTATCAGTTGTCACACTATAAGCAATTTAGTTTGCTTACCTCTGTCAGATACAGAACCCTGCAAATTTGTTTATTACATTCTGAAGTATTTGCTGAGTGGGGCCTGGCAAGTTGTGTGTACTGCAAGTTCCTGAATAAGTAACTTTGTTTAACTTGTATTAGTCTCTCTAAAATGGGACATGTGAAATAGACTGGTAAAATAAGACTAGTCTAAATAGGACTAGTAAATACCACAAGCCGTCAGCCACTTTGACCATTCATTCATACTTAGAAAACTAAAAGTTATGGTTTGAATGCTCTGTAGTCTGTTTCCCAAGGATACATGTATCATTTTGCAAAACTTCGGATAATTTGATTCATTAAACCAGTCTACAAAATTTTACATCATTTATTCTTGATGAATTAGTCACATTATTAATGAACCATATAAACCAAGAGTTGTTTTGAGTTCTTTAAGCATTGTCTGTCTCTATACTGTGTTTGACTGACTCATGCATGTTACTCACCAATATAATCATTTTCAGCACTTTCTTTAATTTGCTTTTATTTTCATGTTTGTGTATAATTTTGTTGTTGTATTTGTGTAAATATTGTGGTTAGGCCAACCAATATACATTTATTTGTATTTTGTGTCTATTTTATATTGTTAACTTGGAAAACCTTACGGTAAAGTCATTTCTTAGTGTTTGTTGGAAACAAATACATAATTAGTTTAAAACTGTCTCTCTATACAGAATTCTTTGAGGAACTAAATAAATATGTGTATCGGTATCACCTTCCTTCCTTCCTTCCTTAGGCAGTATTTCTCCTGTTGAGCTGGGTAGAGGAAAGAAATCTTGTTGCATTTGTTTTATTTTTCCTGGGGAACAAGACATGTAATAATGCTGTCTTATAAAACCGCTGACTAAAGGATAGGGATAAACCATTCATGGACCTGAGTGCTTGGACTTTATTAATAAACATTGAATTATTAATAAACATTGAATCTTTTTTATTTTGTAGACCTTTGTGGCCATATAATTCAGATGTAAATGATCACAAAGGCTAATTTTTGAGGAGCAAATAGAATTACATCCCATTTGCTTTAGTGCATCGATTAAAAAGCCAGATGTTAAGAACAGATGTCAATGAGCTATTTTTCATATGCCATGGCTTACAGTTATGAACTCTCCATTTATCACCTCAGATGGGAACAGTTAATTTGACAGTGAGTGTTTTGGTTATTAGCCAATTTCATATGGGTTCTTGGATTTTTGATGTCTGATGTACAGATAAAAGACTTACAGTGGAAGCACTGTTAACCTGATTTTTGTGCCTTTGAGTTTACCAACACATATAACGCAATGGAAGTGAATGTTCCTCCTGGTGAATGAGCACAAATCCAATGTTGGAAAAGAAATAATGCAAATGTTACGACTGAAATACAGAATGATTAATCCAGTTGTAAGTTCCAAATAACCAAAAGTCAGACCCTTGCACAGGTGTTTGGCTAACTGGGTTCTGCTTATTTCTTATATTTGATTGTAATAACAATATCCACTAAAATCGTTTTCACAACATTTGTATTAAACATATTTCTAGAACTGGTTTCAAAATTTTGTCCTACTATGAAATAATTTTCATACATAGAGAATACCATATTTCAAATCGTTTGTTAACTATTTGACATAATAAATACTTTTAAGTCAGCCATTTACTATATTTGGCTAGAAAACTTAAGTAACAGACAAGATAGCAGGATAATAATATTTTTAAAAATGTGTATGGACAATATTTGGAAAATTAAAAAGCTTTAGCATATATTATATCATTGTATTTTTATATCAACTTTGTGAGCTAAATTGTTATTTTTGTTTTATCATTCCCAAAGTTGGTACAGGATGGATATGGGATTTATCTTTTTTCTATTTTCTATTCTAGTTTTATTTCTGCTACCCTTCACTACCTTTCCTCCAATTCAGATCTCAAAAAATATTTACTTGAATCCAGAGGTTGAAAATGGATTAGATTCTACTCTAGGAGATCTGACCATATTGTAAACAACTGAAGCTCTTTTCACATCTTTACATAAACTGATGATTTTGATAAGTGCAATGGAAATTGGCTTAAATGACTTACACTTAATCAACTGCTAGATTAACTGAAGCTCCATTTTCTCTGTGAATGTATTGATTAGAGCCCATAGTACATTGATACTTCTGCATTTCTGCTGCTATTACTTTAATTCTATGCTGAGTATGCATCTGTAGTGTCTTTTCAAAACTCTTTGCATCAATTCCATCTGTTATATTAATGAAATGTAATTGAATATTGTGTAAGTCATTGAAAAATAAAATAAAACATAATTGCTTCTATGGAAACTAAATGGTATGGTCTGAAAGATTAAATATCAGTTAGTTGCAAACTTAAACGTGTACCTGAAAATGTGTAAGATTGTTGAGGGGGGGTATGAAATTCTAGGAGGATTTTGAATTCAAATTGCTTTGAATTTTTTTTTTTACAAATTCTAGTTTCTCTTCAAAGAAACTCAAACTGTCAGTAGTAGATGGTTCATTTCATATGATTGATTCAAGAAAAATTATTGAACCTACAAACTGTAGACCTATTCTTCAGGAAATGGCCTTATTCCTACAATAAAGAATAAGCAAGTTAAGTTAAAGTTGCTGCATTGTAAGTTAAAGTTAAATGTTTAAGTTATGGCATTACTATTTTTATGATTTCCAGATTTAACTTCCTTTTACAATGATCTTACCATTGACTGATTTCAAGTGTGCCAGATATGAGGGATTCAGTTGTTTCTAATATCTAATATTAATTCATTAAATATCAGCTGCCTAACCTAGTGTCCAAGTCACAGTAATGTTTGTTCCTAGAGACCCAACATATTCTGTCAAAGATGTTGGGTCTATCATGGAAAATATGCAAAATGTGGAATCTGCACTGTTTGTGGTAGGCAAAGAATGGGGAAACTTCTGTGTGATGTGAAGAAACATATCACTATCTCACAACCAACAAAGCAGTGAGTTTATCAGGATTTTGACGTAGCATTCTGGTTCATAGAAGTTCTTGCTGTGCCTTGGAGTTGAGCTTTCTGTTTGTCACATGAATGGAAGGGACAATGAGGGGAGGTTTCTCATGTGTGAATCCATCCTCAGATCTTAGAAAAGGATGGATGTAGTACAGTGATAATAATATCACCGTATTATAAATGGGCTCAAAGTAATTATGCCAGTGAGTATTCTGGCTGAAGTGTTCGTTTTTAATATTGCACTTTCATGTAAATATTTCTTTTAAACTTTTTTTTTCAGGCTAAAAGATTGAAAAACCTTTGGTTAGGATAAACAAAACGATAGTAAAAATACTTTCACACTCAATGAAACTGAAATGCACACACAGATATTTTATATCAACTCTGGTTAAATTTCCTAGAACACATTATGTTCAATTATACAACTAAAACTTCCGTTTTGGTCTTTCTGGCACCTAGATATATTTCAGAGAAATGTTCAGTTTTGCAAACAGATATTAATGACAATTACTAGAGGGCCTAGAAATTTGGATTATTTTCTTTTTTTTTATTTTTAAAGATTTTATTTATTTATTTTACAGACAGAGATCACAAGTAGGCAGAGAGGCAGGCAGAGAGAGAGGTGGAGGCAGGCTCCCTGTGGAGCAGAGAGCCCGATGCGGGGCTCGATCCCAGGACCCTGGGATCACGACCTGAGCTGAAGGCAGCGGCTTAACCCACTGAGCCACCCAGGCGTCCCTGGATTATTTTCTTAATTTAAATTTGGCTTTCTTTAAATTCTATAATTCTATTTTATGATCCAGATAAATATGACCTTGAAAGGGAAAATGTGTCTCTTAAAATAAAATGTAACACCCATAAGTTCTTGGGTTTTGTTTTTTCATCTGCAGTCCTACAAAACACATTCCATTTCCATCCACAAGTTAATTTTTTAAAGTTATCTTAAGAATTTTATCTGCATGAAATTTTCAGTAATTACAAAGTAACTGGAAATTTCTCTAAAGATATTATGATTAAATTACCAGCAAAAATCTTATGTGCTTGGAATTTCAAAATGATTTGGAAAAGCACCAAAATATTCTTTGTCATCAAATCTGTGTTTATAAAGTACAGCTAGACACATTTCTTTCTGTGCTTTACATTTCTTTGAACAGAAAAATTAAGTGTATGTGTACCTATATGCATGGGTAATGAGGCCATATTGACTGGATTGACCCAGCATGGGAAGGAATAATATTCATCAAGAAAAATAGTTTTTTTTTCCCTAGAATTTTGCTATTATCTACTAATTTTATCAAAATGTTCAAACAATGTATTTGCCAACAAAACCTGAGTTCTTAGAGTGGTTCAGTGTTTTTTTTTTCCTACTTCTTTTTAAGATTTATTATTATCTTTTTTTTTTAAGATTTTATTTATTCATTTGACAGAGATCACAAGCAGGCAGAGAGGCAGGCAGAGAGAGAGAGAGAGAGGAGGAAGCAGGCTCCCCACGGAGCAGAGAGCCCGATGCGGGGCTCGATCCCAGGACCCTGAGATCATGACCTGAGCTGAAGGCAGAGGGTTTAACCCACTGAGCCACCCAGGCGCCCCTTATTATTGTCTTTTAAAACAGTTTGTTTCACAGCAAAATTGAGCAAAAGGTATAGAGATTTTCCCTTTACCTCCTGCCTACACATGCATAGCCTCCCCCATTATGAACATCCCTTAACAGAAGAAACATTTGTTACAGCTGATAAATCTACATTGATACACCATAAAAATGTAGTTCCTTTTTATGCATTAAGTTTTGATAACATACTGTGTGCCTCGTATTTAAATGGAATCTTGAAAATTTTTGAAAACTACATTTGAGGGGTTCCTGTGTGGCTTAGTCTGTTAAGTGTCCAACTCTGGATCTCGGCTTAGGTCTTGATCTCAGGATCATGAGTTCAAGACCCATGTTGAGCTCCACACTGGGCGTGGAGCCTACTTAACAACAACAACAAAAATAAAAAGCAAAACAAAACAAACTACATGTGATAATTAAAAAATATTTTTGAGGCACAGTTGAGTGAATAAAGTACTGAATATGCTTTCCGTTGGCTTTAACATTAAATCATCATACAACTTCTGAGATACCATCTAGGTTTATTTGGGTTAAATGTATCAAAAATTATCTCTTTGGACAATATAGAACTATTCTTTTGAGTTATTTCTGTTGTTCATAAGGAGGATTGTAAACTCATAGCTTCCATTGTCTTCTTAACAGGAAATCTCCATCAGGTGTGCTAAACATCTATAATATTTTAAGGGAGTGTGAACACAATTGAAAATGTATGCAGAGCAACAAAGATATTAAGGAGTTTAGAGACTAGATTATATCTAATGATCAAAGGAACTGGGCACATTCCCTGTTGATAAAACTGCTTGGGAAGAAGGCATGCCGTGAAATATCTGGAGGGCTGTCATTTAAAGTGAAGATTAGACTTAGTGTTTACAGCTCTAAAGGCTGAGGGAACCAAGCATAAAGGGAATACATAGGGAAACAGATTTTGGTTTAAAAATCATGACATTCATAAAATTAGGATGATCCAAAAATTGGAAAAAATACTTTGTGAGATTGTTATGTATTTCCCTTTGTGGTACGAGAACATACAGGGCAAAATTTCTATTTAAAAAAAAAATATGTTAAGGTGTGTTTTATGGCCCAGGATGTGGTCTTTCTTGGTGACAGTTCCATGAGAACTTGAGAAAAATTGATATTCTGGGTGCTGAGTGGCTCAGTTGAGTGCTGAGTTGGTTAAGCATCCAACTCTTGATTTAGTTCAGTTCATGATTTTAAGGTTGTGAGACCAAGCCCTGTTACCCGCTCCATGCTGGGCATGGAGACTGCTTAAGATTCTCGCTCTCCCTCTCCCTCTGCTCCTCCCTATCCACCTTTTCTCTCTCTCTTTCCCTCTGTAAGTGAAAGGCGGGGTGAGAGAGAAGACTTTATATTCTTCTCTTAATGGCTGGACTTGGGCAATTAGACCAAATTGTTTGATAGTTATGTTCAGATCATCTACATCCTTAGTGATTTCCTAACTGTTCTATCAACTACTACCAGAAGGAAGTCTCCAACTCTAATACGAATTTGTCTATTACTCATTTTAGTGCTATAAGTTTTTTTTTTTTTAAGATTTTTATTTATTTATTTGACAGAGAGAGAGATCACAAGTAGACAGAGAGGCAGGCAGAGAGAGGGGAAGGGAAGCAGGCTCCCTGCTGAGCAGAGAGCCCGACACGGGACTCGATCCCAGGACCCTGAGATCATGACCTGAGCCGAAGGCAGCGGCTTAACCCACTGAGCCACCCAGGCGCCCGTGCTATAAGTTTTTGAGTTATGAACTTTAGTATTTACTTATTAGATGCATGCAGGTATAAGACTGTTATGTCTTCTTGATAAGCCTTTGTCCTCTTTGTTATTTTGTCATCCCTGTCTTTATCTTCCTTGTGTTGAAGTCAACTTTGAAATTAAAATGGCTACTCCAGCTTTCTTTTGATTAGTGTTATCATGCTATATTTTTCTCCATCTGTTTACTTTTAACCTATTTAAAGTCAGTTTCTTGTAGGCAACATATAGTAAGTCTTACTAATTAGACATAATGGTGATCATTTTTTAGTGTAGACCAATATTGAACCATTATGTGTACATCTGAAACTAATATAATATGCCAATTATATCTCAATTAAAAAAATAAATATAAAAATAACCCCCATGTAGTTGAGTATTGCCTCTTCATCCACTCTGACAATCTGTGCCTTTTACTTAGTATATGTAGATCATTTACTTTTTTCTAGTTTTATTGAGATATAATTGACATACATCACAATATAAGTTTAAGATGTATAGCATGACAGGTTTACATAGTTGGTGGAATTATTATGGCATGTTTAGCTAACATCTATTACCTTATATAGATACAATAAAAAGAAAAAAATTCTCCTTGTTATGAGAACTCTTAGGATCTACTATCTTAACAAGTTTCCTGTGTATTATACAACAGTATTAACTATAGTCATCATCTAGTACATTACAGCCTTAGTACTTACTTATTTTTATAACTGAAAGTTGTATCTTTTGATGGCCTTCCTCCAATTCCCCTCCCCCAACCTTCCACCTCCAGTTACCACAAATCTGATCTTCTTTTTCTATGAGTTCAGTGTGTTTTGGTTTTGTGTTTCAGATCCCACATATAGGTTTCTTATGAAAATGAGTTTCCACATTTCTTGTCTCCTATCCTTTGTGACATTGATGTTTTTCATTATATTTATCCATCTAATACATTGTTATCATTTTTACTTCAAACAAATAATTATGCTTTTGATCAGTTAAGAATAAAAAATGAAAGGTTTTATATTGCCATCATTTGTTCTTCCTTACTGTTGTTAATTTCTTTATGTAGTTCTAGGTTTCTATATCACTTTCATTCTCCATGAAGAATTTTTTAGGGTGCCTAGGTGGCTCAGTGGGTTAAGCCTCTGCCTTCGACTCAGGTCGTGATTTCAGGGTCCTGGGATTGAGCCCCGCATCAGGGCGGGCTCTCTGCACAGAGGGGAGCCGGCTTCCTCCTCTCTCTGCCTGCTTCTCTGCCTACTTGTGATCTCTCTCTTAAAAAAAAAAAAAAAAGAATTTTTTAAAGCATTTCTTGCAAGACAATTATGCTGGTTATGAATTCCTTCAGTTTTTATTTGTAGGGAAAATTTTTTTCTTCTGTTTTGAAGGATAATTCTGCTGGATATAGAATTTTAGGTTGATGGCTTATTTTCTTTCAATGCTTTCAATATTTTGTTTTACTTTCTTCCTGATTCTATAGTTATGAGGATACCACTCTAATTCTTATCCTTGTTCTTCCATAGGTAGGATTTTTTCCCTCTATGGCTTTTTTCAAGATTTTCTTTTTGTCTTTCTTAAATTTGAATATGATATGCTCAAGTGTGGATTTTTAGGTATGTATAACACTAGGTATTCTTTAGCTTCTTGGACTTTTTATTTGGTGTTTGTCATCAACTTTGGAAAAGTTATCTCAATCATTATTACTTGTTGTGACCAATTTTCAGTGACAGCATTGGAGCCAAATTGAACATAGATTGTAATCTTGGTCATGAATTGTGATCCTGATTATCACACATATGCACACACACACACACATACACAGACACCCAAGAGGATATGAAAAATTTATTAGTCCCATAATGAGGCTTTCTGGAAAGAGCAGGAAATCTCCCAAATAAACACTAAAATGCCCTTGAGAGAGTAGGCAGAATTTGCCTTGAAGTGTTTATGGTGGCTAAGAGATAGGTCCAAGATGAGAGTTCCTGTGCAGCTTCCTACCAACTCCAAAAGAAGGAGCACCTAGGCTTGTCCAGATGTAAGAAAGAACTGACAGACAGAGGGGTGAGGTTTAAAAGATGTCAGAAACCAAACATAAAAATTGATTTAGACTCATTACATTACTTTCAGTATTTTTTTGTTCCATTCTTTTTCTAGCATTCAACTATGTGTATGTCCTATCTTTTGAAATTATCTAATTTGGATGTGATATCCTGTTCCACTCCCAACCCTGCCATTCTTGTCTTCTCTTTGTATTTTAATTCCTATTGACCTATCTGCAAGCTACTGACTCTTCAGGCATGTCAAGTCTGCTGCTTAGCCTATCAAAAGAATCCTTCATTTCTGTTACAGTGTTTTGATTCATAGCAATTATAATAACTCATAATTTACATATATTTATATATTATAATATATAGTTTAGATATAGTTATATATTTATATATAAAATATATTATAATTATAATATATAATTATATATTATAATTAAATATAATTATAATACATTATATATAATTATATTTCTATTTAGATAATCATATATTTATATAATCATAATTAAAATAATTATAAATAATTATTAATAATAAATACTTAATATTTATAATTATTTTAATTTCCATCTCTCTGCTTATATTATCTTAGGTTCTTTCATTTGTCTTTTTTTTTCCTTCTTTTTTTTTTTTTTTTAAAGATTTTATTTGAGAGAGAGTAAGAGAGAGACAGAGCAGGGTGATGGACAGAGGGAGAAGCAGACTTCCCACTAAACACAGAGCCCAATGTGGGGCTTGATCCTGGGACTCTAGGATCATGACCTGAGCCAAAGGCAGACGCTTAACCATGTGAGCCATCCAGGCATCCCAATGTTGTCTTCTTTTTTTATTAGAACCCTTAACATATTAATCATGGTAATTTTAAACTCTGATAATTCCCACATCTGCATTATTCTCTGAATCTATTTCTGATAATTGCATCATCTCTTGAGACTGTATTTTACTTGTTTTTTTGTCATTTCTTATAATTTTTTGCTCAAAGCCAGACATATTTAACTGGATGATAGGAACTGAGATAAACAGACCTTTTGTGTGGGGATTTATATTACTCTTGATGGAGTTAGACCTATGTTTGCTGTAGTTACATATGCTAGAGGTCTTGGATGACTCTAGCATCTTTGTTTTTGTCTCCTCTTTTAACTCTGGGCTTCCCTAAGCATTCCTCATCATGTGATTGAAGTTCCCTCATCTCTAATCTACTCTAATACAGGACCCTATTAGTGTGATGGAAAGGTTTGGGTGAACAGGAGCATTCTATAATCTTCTAATTATATTACAGTGTTTTAGTATGTCTGTATCTCAGGACTGTGCCTTTGTTAAGTCTTTCTTCAGTAGTGTAGCATCTTTCACTGACCCCCATACACCTTTCTCCCACTTCAGCACTTCAAATCCATTTCTTTGAAGCGTCAGCCTCTGTTAACTATATTTTCTTTTTCTTTCTCCCTTAGGTGAGACAAAAAGAATAGAGGGGGCAGGAGTGGGAGGAGACCTTTTTCTTTTCACTTGGGAGAAGGCTCCAGCCAAGACTTCCTTTGGAGAATAAGCATTAATGATGAGGAAAGTTTTGGGAATTTCACTGTCATCATTCTTATTTTGTCATCACTGGAGGCACAGGGTCTTTCTCAAATATTCACCTGTTGGGGTTCCTGGAGGTAAAACCAATGAAATTGTGGGATTTTCCCTAGGCCTACAGTTCCTAAGAGTTTTTCACTCTCAAGCTAGTCCACACTTGGCCTCCAGAAATTCATCAGAATTGCCAGTTAAGTGTTCTACCAGTTCATGGTTCTAGTGGTTTCTACTTGAGGTGAGTCTATCTTGGATGTATCTCTCTAGATAAACCTGTCTCTCCAGGTTTCCAGGTGGTAGGTTGCCCTACAACCTCATTTCTTGATAAGTCCAAGAAAAATCACTACTTTTCACTTTGTCTAGCTTTTTTGTTTTTGTTGCACAAACAGGAATGATGACTCCCACACTCTTCATAAGTTGGAGCTAAAAACGTGCTTCCTTTTGTTTCTTTTTTTTTTTTAAACAGGAAAAGTTTAAGGAAAGTTTTCAAAGTGTATATATTCACAAGTTGTATAGCGATATCTTCTCATCTAAAGATATTTGTGTCTGGTTTCTCTTTTGTCCCTAATTCTCTTCACCATTCCCTTCTTATTCTTAGGTGTCCTCTTAAAGTTACCTCTTTAGTGATACAGGGAAGATACGAGATGCTTTGGGCATAAATTCTGTAGCAACCTACATATGTTTGAAAGCTAGCTCCCTTCTTTACTAGAGGCTTACCTTTAGTAAGTCACTTGTCCAGTCTCTGCCTTAGTTCCCTCTTGTGAAAAGGAGATAAAAGCAGACTCCTATCCCATTAATAAATGGATTAACATTAAGTTTGTAGAATACTGTGTGGCACATAGTTAAGTGCTATGTGGGTCCTATGCATAATATTAAATAAATAGTCTGCAATGAGGATAATTTATTATATGTCTCTTTCAGTTACTTTATTTCAGGGGCACCTGGGTGGTTTAGTGGGTTAAGCCTTTGCCTTCAGCTCAGGTCATAATCTCAGGGTCCTGGGATCGAGCCCTGCATCAAGCCCCACATCGGGCTCTCTGCTTCCCCCTCTCTCTCTGCCTCCTTTGCCTACTTGTGATCTCTCTCTCTGTCAAATAAATATATAAAATCTTTAAGAAAAAATTCTCATTTGTGCCACCAGCTCTTCTGAAGAATATATACTATATGTAATACATACATTTTATTTTACTGTACACAAATAGGAATTTTTCATAGCCCTGTAAACAGACAAACTGTTGTTCAGGCTTGCTGAACATAGTCCATGTTATCAGATTTTTTTTTTTTTTTTGCACTGACAAAACACTTCCACATATTTTCATTTACAGTGCAGTTTTTTTTTTAACAGAAAAAAATGCCAAAAAATCTCCCTATAAGATCTAGAGACTCTTCTCAATTAATTGTTGGGAATAGTTACTGATTCTCTAAAGGATGGTTACATTTTCATACTTCATGAAATAGCAGATTCCAGAAGGAGTCCCAGCATTCTAGTTCTGTTAGGAAGTGTGTCAGGGCTTGCAGGGGGCAGGAAAAGAATTAGAGGGACAGACAATACATGGTGTTTAGTTTTCTGCTCTCACCTCACCCTGCATAGAGGTTATTTGTAATATTTTATTTCATCATTAGGGGAACAAGGATTCCTCTGCTAAAATAACACACATTTGAAGACCGCTAGTTCTTTACAGATGGTATTTTGTACAACAGTGCTTCTAAAGGATTGATGTTGCAGCATATACCATGTCAGGAAACAACACTAAAAATAAGAATGATGACTTAACTGTAGATTTTCAGAACTTTTAATAGGGAATAAAATTTCGAGGAAAATGATAAGGCTGAGAATTCACAAAAGGAAAAGATTATTTCATATATTTTATTTATGTGAGGATATAAGGACATTAGAATTTCTATTCTGCAGGGCAACCTGTGAATATCCATTTGATCACTGTTTTTAAGAATTGTTGTTCAAGAGGTACAGAGATGTAGGCAGCCAATCACCCGTAAATGTCCCCCCAATAACTGTATGACCATTTACTTTCAAATACGAGAAAATACCAGATTTTCATATTAAATTACTAAAACTTGGGGTATTCACTGAATTACAGTAAAGTAAAGAAATCCCAAAAAATAATTTTAGTTCACTATTTGTACAGTCATACAAGAAATGTTACTTGCCAACAAATGAATTGTATTGCAGAAGTACAGCTAAGATGTCCATAAAAATCCAATGTAGATTTTTTTCTTTCCCTTTTGCCCCAAAAATCTTTTTGTCATATTTCAACACTTAACCTTAAACTTCATTTGACTGTGAGGCCTGCCAAATTTTCATCAAGACAGCATATAGATACAAAGGGAAGTATAAATTGTTATCATTAATAATCCATCCTGTTCTTCCCCCACTTCATTTAAACTAATGGACCATATGTTGCCATTTTCTTTTAACTGTATCCAAGAACATTTCAGAACAGAACGGGAGAAGAGGTTGTAAAATGTATGACCACAACTTCACATTTATTTTCCAATTAAGACAAGAAAAGTAATGATAACTGTGATACTTTTTTAATCTGTCTCCATGGAAATATTTCTTGACTAAAAATAGAGTAATCACATTTTTTGTTTTTTAGGGTTACGAAGGAGAAAAATATGTTTTAAAATGTTTCAAGAATGTTATAATGGACAAACATCAGCAAAAGTGTTAGTGTATTCTTCACAGCATACCTAAGGCTGATTTTTTTTTTTCTTTTGCTACTCAAATTAATTGGCCATGTTTTCATGTGTTGGTGAAAATCTTAACTTTTTATATCCAATCAAAAGCTTATATAGCTTTGGATGAGAAGAAAATGCTGTCCAAACAGTAAGGAAAAGAAGAACAAAACAGTCATAGTAGTTGGTTGTAAATTATTTTCAGGATGCAACAAGTAGTAGAAAGAAACTGAGATACAGCTCATGTAAAGTAAAATGGAGTTTGATACAGGGATTTTGAATATTATTAATCAGGTATGACTGGGGTATTGGAGGAAAACCAGTCTATTGCAAAATAATTTAGTAAATATAATAGGGAAGGTGATTGAGGCATAAAAATTAGGTTTCCGAAAACTGCAAAATGGTAAGCAGGAAAAAGTGGTTCTTGGTATGGTGTAGTGGTGACCCAGTCTACGTATGAATTCAAGTCTTGCTTCTGGGCTAGGAGCTCTAAATAACAGCTCTTTCTCAAAAGATGTTAGGAGCACAATTGGTGTTACGCCCATGGGAAAGCGGAAATCCCCAGACTTCAGCAAAGTTGTAAGATGATGCTGAGGCATAGTCATCAGATCTCTCAACCCTAGGTTTAGAAGGATTATCATGTGAGCTGGAGTATCTGCAGAGTGATTAGGGGTGAGACTAAAGAAAAGCTTTATTCAGTTCTTATTATGACTCAGGGTAAGTCAGGGTAGAAAGCATTTACATATTTTTTTCTTCATTGTATTTCTAATAAATAGTATGTGGAGAAAGCATGATGAAGTCTAAAATTGTAGAAAATTATATATTTGACTTAACTCATGCGTAATGATTCATTCAACTTGACTTCATAGTTTAAAAATTATCCAGTCTACATCAGTTATATGCCAGGTACCATGCCAGGTCTCAACTATAGAGAAATGAAGAAGTGCGGTCCTTGTTCTCCAAAGCTTTTGTCACTATTTGATAGGATTTTCTTCTGAGACTTTTCTTTTACTTTGGTCTTTAAAAAAGATGGACAGCACAAAAGAAAAATGAAAGGACAGGAGGGCAGAAGGAAAGAAGGCAAAAGTATGGTTTCCATATCCTACTATCTGGTCCCCCTATTTCTCCTCTTACTATCCTTCTAGTATTCTCCACAGAGAAGGATCTTTGTGAAGTGTAAATTGTGTCACCTTGCCCTCAAAAAACATTTAGATGACTTATCCTATGGCTTAAAGAATAAAAGCCTTGCTCCTAAGTTTGAATACTTTATCTCATGAACGTACGTTCTAAACTTCAAATATGTTGATGGCTTTCTTCCTCTTTATCCTTCTTGCCTAACACCTTTACACTTGCTTTTACTTTGGCCTGAGGAACTCCTTGCCTGGATCTTGTCATGACCACTTCCTCCTTCGGGTCTGGTACCTCTCCGAGAGTGTTCTGACTTTAAAATCTAAAGCAGCCCCTCAGCTACTTTTCAGAGGACTGCCATACATTATTGTTTTCATGTGAATTCTAACAGCAGTCAGTTGCTCTATTTACTAACTTATTATGTTTTACTCATTCAAATATATGTTTTATAGATGTTTGTACATGTTTAACTACTGAATTGCCTTAGCCTAGAAATAAATTACCTAAGATTTACATCAAAACTTTACATGAAAATCTCCAAATAAAGAGAACAACCATGGTAAGAAATGACAGAGATAAACAAGAAGACCAACATCTAGTAGCATTTCTGAAAAGGTTGTCCAAATAGACATCCCAAGCCTCTGGAAAATAAATTAAAAAAAAAATAATTTCTTTAAAAAGAGTATAATGTGACCACAAAGAACTGCATTAAATACTGAATCCGTTAAAGGTAAAAAAAGGGAAAATAAAAGGTAAATTTATTGGCTCATATAACTGAAAATTCCAGTGATAAGACAAACTTCAGACATGGTTGAATCTATGTACACTAAGAATATTTTGAAAATTCCATCGCCTTTTGTTATGTCCCCAGTCTGCTTCTGTTATATTGGCTGATTCTCAGACAGACTTTCTCCATATGGTTGGCTACTATTACCTCAAGGTTTATCATCCTATAAGGTAGTCACCTTAACAGAAAAAAGTTTTTTTCCCTAAAACTTCCAGTTAAAAATTCTAGAATTAGCTATTATTGAACTATGTTGGGGCATGTGCTCATTCTTGACTGAAGTACTATGGAATACTTTGACCAAAGCCTTAGAGCCATTTGATGATTTGATGATACAGTACATTTGTTTTATGTTGCTATAATATTGGCATGAAAACAATATATCATCAAGCAATATAAGCAAGGAAGAATTTTTAATAATACAATGGGGTATATAAATTCGATGACTTTTATTCAGTAATAGAGCCTAATGTAGGTCATATTCAATATAAACACTTAAACCTCTGAAAACATCACCTACTTCCCCATAGCACAGCTCAGAAAGAAATAACAGACTATACCTAGAGGTGGGAAGATCTGCTAGAACTTTCCCATTTCTGGAAAGCAGCTGAGGGTTTCAGAGAGAGTTCAATGTGGGAAAAGAGCAGGGATAGAACTGTATTTTAAAAATAATAAATAAATAAATAAATAAATAAATAAATAAATAAATAAATAAATAAAGTTACCAGAAAAAACCTTGTACTTGTAATAAAATAATTGTGAGCAGAAATATTTATTTATTTATTTATTTATTGTATTAGCGTTAAAGACCTTCTCATTACAAAAGTTTTCTCTCAAGTATAAGATGACCTGCTAATGTCATGGGTTGAGTTGTGTATCCTAGAAGTGTATATGTTTAAGTCCTATTTCCTAGTACCTCAGGATGTGACCTAATTTGAAAAAAGCTCCTAAACAAAACAAAACAAACAAACCAAAAGAAGAAAGAAACAAAGAAAAAAAGAAAAGAGAGGAAGGAAGGAAGGAAGGAAGGAAGGAAGGAAGGAAGGAAGGAAGAAGAAAGAAGAAAGAAAGAAAGAAAGAAAGAAAGAAAGAAAGAAAGAAAGAAAGAAAGAAAGAAAGAAATGCTATTTAAAGAGGTAATCAAGTGAAAATGTCAGTAGGGTTAGCCCTAATCAAATATGACTAGTACCCTCTTAAAAGGAGGAATTCTGCCAGAGAGATATTCATAGATGGAAGAGTATGTGAAGAGACACGGAAAGAAGGCAGTGTCTACAAGCCATGGAGAGGCTTGGAGCAGATTCTTCCCTCATAGCTCTCAGAAGTAACCAACCCTGGTAATATCTTGATTTTGGGTTTCTAACCTCTAGAACTATGAGACAATTAGCTTCTTTTATATAAGCCATCCAGTCTGTGGTACTTTGTTTTGGCAGCGCTAAAATAAACAATATAGTCTGCGAGTAGAGTAGAAAATGGAATAGTATAGACAAGTGAGAACAAATACTGACAATGAAAGAAGGAAGTCTAGGTAGGAAGAGAAACATTTCCCTCAGCCATACCAGTTTTTTCTTAAAAACAAATTAGAAGTTTGGGCGCCTGGGTGGCTCAGTGGATTAAAGCCTCTGTCTTCAGCTCAGGTCATGATCTCAAGGTCCTGGGATCAAGCCCGGCGTCAGGCTCTCTGCTCAGCAGGGAACCTGCTTCCTTCTCTCTGCCTGCCTCTCCGCCTACTTGTGATCTCTGTCTGTCAAATAAATAAATAAAATCTTTAAAAAAATTAGAAGTTGATATTGTATCTACATTATGTACTCTTGCATGCAATCTGCAGTTTGTTGTGTTTGCTGATGGTTTAGAAAACCACACATAATTCACATGACAGGGGTGGAGCATTCAAAATCATCCATTTTATGGCCTTTAAAAATGTTGAGTTAAATGAGCATCTTTAATATGGGTGAGTTGAAAATATATTTTCCTTGAGAAATAGGTCCCCTAACATTCTATTCTGTTTTGGGGATACAAAGACAAATGCAGTCTGTGATATTGATTTTAGTGTTGCTACTAATATATATATATATATTAATACACACACACACACACACACACACCCCTAAATGAGCAGATGAGATTGTTACCACTCTTCAAGGAACAGTGCATTGAAAGAGCTCACTTCTGACCAAGTGTACCCGTCTTATATATTCCCACTTCGTGTCCTCTTTGAATAACAGGCTAAAACTTAATCTGTGCACAAAAGGCAAATTTAAATGAACAGTTTTGCTTTTAGTCACAGCCTCTGCAGTTTACAGCTTCTTAATAAAGATGTATATAAAACAGAAATTCTAATTTATCAGTTTGAGTTTAGTAGATAATTACCAGTTCTTAATCACAGCCTAAGAGTATACTCTAGTCAACAACATTTGAGTTTTACACTACAATTTGAGTGTTATTATTCTTTCATATATATGCTTTTTTAGTGTAATAAAATAAGCAAACTTTTCCTAAAGGAAAAGTGATTGATTTTCTGAAACATACTTTAACATTTTCTGTAATTCTCATTTATTGTACAGGTTTTGGTTTGGGGTTAAACATACATGCTAACTTGGATAAATACAAAAATCTCTACAACATTTATCTGACAATGTTGCATTTTTTTGCTGAAATTAATAATTTTTAACCTTAATTGTCAGGAGCTCATTATTTCATCAAAAATCCATTATGCCAAATTAATTTTCATGTAATTTATTAAAGTAAGTACCTAATCAACCTGAAAAACTGTCAGTACATATGGTCATTCTTTATTTTACTGGGGAATAAATTCAAAGCATCTTCTATATTTAGAAATTCTGAAAGAGGAAGCAAGCCATATTTATTTTACTTTCATCAGTTTGTGAATTTGAAAATAGGTAAGAAGCATGCTGATTATTTGAAAAAGTTCTTAACTATGCTATATATAACATGGAAAGCCAGGGTAAAATGTGTAAAACATTACCCAAATTTTTAGGATTATCTCTTAATGAGGCCTCATTAAGGAGTCTTCTTTTCTAAGATGTTTACATTTATAAGTCATTATTTTTTTAATTAAACTAAATCAGGCACATCTGTGTCCAGTATGTGACCAAAAAAACCCTATTTGATACCTCAGCCATTGTACTGCTAATACTAAGTGAAAAATGTACACAGCACAATTTTTCCCCTGAAACAAAATACCAATTAAATAATCTGGAAAGTGTTACTGATGAATTGGAGTCTGGCTTCTATACTTAGATTTGACATAAAGCATGCTTTGTCCTTTCACAATGTTTTAATTTTGAAAACTGTCAGGGAGTGTTTAACAGGAACAAAAATCATTGTGTGAATGCTTAATGCTTTATCAAATTTAACTCACCTGCACCTACATCATTAGCATTGTTCTGCCACCATTTGGTTGGTTCATTAGAGTTTGAAAAAGAATTGCAAAGTCTTCAACTTATGGGAGTAGACTGCTATGTAGGTCAGGTTTATTTGGGAAAGGTTTTTCAGAACAGAAAAGTAAGTATGGAAAAATACATGAATTTTACCATATAAGGTAACATAGAAATATAATGGTGCTTAATAGGTTGAAGTCTCAAATCATATTTTCAAGTTTTCTTTTTCTGGTCTAAACAGAAAAAGGTGCATCTATGAGACATCAGAAGAAATAGTTGAAAGATTTATGAAAACTTTTATTATTAATTATAGTCCATTATTTTATAGTCAATTATGTTATTTTTAATAATAATAATAAATAGCTTGGAAGATTATGCAGAGCTTTGTTGATTGTTTTTCATTGCAACTCATTGATTTTTTTACTGACTGAAATATTAGGTGGTATTTGGCAACATATATAAATAATTCTTTTCAATTAGCTTCTTTTTTCTAAGAAGGAATTCCTTCCATGTATTGCTCTTCTTCTTAATTCAGCTCTCAGGGAGTCCTAGGATAATTTGGGTTTTTAAAATATCTTCATTCTTTATTCTTTTTTTTCCATACTAAGAAGTTTTATTTATTTTTTCAGTGTTTTTTTTTTTAATTTTTATTTTAATTCCTGTTAGTTAACATACAGTGTTATATCAGTTTCAAGTATACAATAGTGTTTCAACACTTCCATACAACACCTGGTGCTCATCCAAACAAGTGCACTCTGCACTCCTTAATCCATCTCCCCACCTTCATCCATCCCCCCACCTTCCTTCTGGTTTGTTCTCTATAGTTAAGGGTCTGTTTCTTGACTTGTCTGTCTCTCTCTTATTTTTTCCCTTTGCTTTTTTGTCTTTATTTTCCTCCTACAGAATTAAAAGCTGGAAATTATGTACTTTCAATTGCTTATTTTTTCAGTACATTATTTTAAAAAATAAAACTGACATAAATATTTTCCTGCATTACTTTACAAAATTTGCATAAAACAGGTGCTGAATTCTGTATCTCCAGATTCCTTAATGATTATATATTTATTGGACTGAAATAATAAAATCAGACAAAATTGTTCTAGAGCATTTCTGTTGCTAAGTGTGTACATACAGTCATACTTTGAAGAATACTTGATCTTGTCAAATACTTGATCTTGTCTTGAAATAGAGTTAAAAACCAATGGTGTGAGATCAGACTGCCTGGGCTCAAATCCAGACACTAAAAATTATTAGCCCTGTAAACATGGATAAAATTCCTAACCTTTATAACTCTCAGTTTTCTTACATAAAATATGGAGAAAAATAATAGTGTCAAACTCATAGTTCATTGTGAGGAGAAATTTTTATCTATGCGAAATGACCAACAAGGTACCTAACAATTTGTGAATATTCAATAAAGGTTAGATATGTTTATATTTAAATTTCTTCAAAGTTTTCTTTAAATTATGATTGAGTTTATATCATCTTTACAGATTGATTTAAAAGACATCATTTTTTTTTTTAGTTTCACTAATTCAGTGGTACTAAATATTTGTTGCTTCCTACTCCCATTGCTGCATGCATTATTTCACCTAACAGAAGCAAGACGTAGTAGAGATGCTTTTTCATTCATAAGGTGGTCACGCTGGAACTTTTTTTTTTTTTTTAACTTTTGGGTGGCCTACTGGCTTTCTTAGTACATTTTGGAGACTTTATTGGATGTGTTGCCATACCATCATGAAAATACAAATTAACCTCCAATACAAATGAGAATTTTGGAAGAAAAGTTCTATTGTACAATATTTATTTAGTATGACAGCACTATTTGTTAGAGGATTTGAATTGCTTTTTTTTTCAAGTTAAATATATGAAATTTTAGAGCTATAATTTCACTTTTCATCTACATTTCCTTTCATGATGATTTCATTATCTTCATTCTTATGTTAAATACAAAAGTGTATTCAATTAGCAACATTTTCATTAGTACATTTTCATTATTATTTTTGTCACAGTGATTTTGGATGTTCCACATTTGAGTTATAAATTAAGTAATAAAGAAAACATTTTTTAAAATTTTAAATTCAAGCAGTCATTTCATTTTCCAAGGCATGTTTTACAAATTTTCTTCTATTATATTTCAGAAAAGAGTGAGTTATAAGATCTGAACAATTTTATGATAACTTTAAAAGAAATTTTAAATGTTAGAGAAATTAAATAGAACATAGGGATACAAAGGATTCACAATATAACTACTTTTTTGTAATCTAGGAGTTAAACATTCTTTGAAAATAATTATATTTCTATATTTTGCTGGGGGGAAAGTTGTATATTTGGGCATATTTATTTGAAATTTATAGGGAAGTCCTTTTCAGGGGGCCTGTGTATATCAAGTGTCTCTCATTGATGTCCCAGTTCAGTGATGATTTCAGTCTTAATGTCTGCTTCTGCTCTACTTAATATCTCAATTTCTAACTAATCTTGAATGAGTGAGAGTTAAGCAAAATTGAAGGCAATTAGATTTAACTGAGACAATAAGGTAATTTTATTTTGAAAAAAGTTATAGTCCCTAATGTAGATATGTCCTTTATAAACATTTATAACATGTGCTATGCTGCCTCAAAAATACATATGTAAAATCATTAGAAATCAAAAGGAAACTAATAGAAATAATTGCTGAAAATTTTTACATACCTTGATCACTTGGCTGTTTTCAACAGATGAGATATATAAGTACATGGAGCAAATGTGAATATTATATTTAACTGGTTTGCTCAACTCCAGGCCAACTCAGTGGACTGCAGTTATATAACATACAGCATGCATTTTATTCTTCACTACATCCTATAATCTGTTCTGATAGAAGTCAAAAAGAGACATTTTTTAAGTAAACTGTTTATCAAGATAAAATATGCAGAAAGTGCACAAATCTAGGTGTCCAGAATGCTAAATTTTCTTAGAGTATACTTGTGATGTCAGCACTTTGTCCAAGAAAGAAAATACTACCACCTCGTCAGAAGTCTCCCCGGTTTTCCCTACTCACCCCAAAATTTACACACTATCTTGACTTTTAACACCATATATTATTTTGCCAAAAGCTGCTATTGATTAACTACATTAACTTAATAGATAAGGAGACGTATGCTTCAGTCATAAAGCAATTGCTTCATCAATTAAAGCCAATAAATTTTGCAAGCAAGAACTAGGTTATAAAGGTTGGAAGCAATATTAAATATGCTAAATATCCTTGTCATATAAGTGAAAGTACTGACTATTCTTTATAGACCTCCTTTCTGATAATAGAACCTCAGACCTGGGAATCTGGCCTCTGTGCCCTGTTGGAAACTTTATCCTCAACCTATTTTGACACTGGCCATTGGGAGTCTGAAATAAGGAACTCAGATGCTTAGCTCCAGATAGAGAAGATAGTCTTAAGGGGAACAGTGGGATCTGAATTGCAGCAGCAATTGTTGAAATCCTTTTTGTCTGGCTTTAGCCTTTGTAAATACAATATTCACCTTCACTTTCTCCCAAGGAACATGAATAGCCCTGTATAGGAATTGGTAAATGAGGCATGGAGAATGAGGATGGAATCAAATTGAGTGAAATAATTTCAGCTGCTGGGAACTCTTAATAGGCATGTAAACAAGAAGGGGTTTGTTGTGTGTGAGAGCTCTCACAGAGGTGCATGAACTCTTATCTCTTCATGCTGGCTGCATTTGGAGCGGTTCGTGTTTAATTTGAAACAGTCTCCTGATGGTTCAGTTCAATTTGAAACTGTACTCAGCCCATTATTTTATTATTTTTAGCTTAGAACAAAAGAAAACATTTTGAAATAACAGTCCTTTCAAGTGGTGGGTTGGATACAACACTTCATATCATTTTTCAAAGTATGCCTAAAGTATTTGGATACGTAGCTAAAGGGTTAGAAGGATTGAATGTGATACATTTTATGTGAGTGTTAGAGGTAAAACAAAACACAACAAAAACAAAAACAAGCAAAAAGTAGAGGAATCATGCTTAAAAATAATACACGTAGCTGTTTTGTTAACAGTTCCGGATCTTCTCTTTGTTTTCTCCATCCCTGATCCCAGATAATGGCATTGTCAGTGTATCCTTGCTTTGTATTTGTTAGAAAAATAAATGAAAATAGACCGTTGATCTTTGCCTTCCAAGTCTCACTTCCTAGGGTTATTTTTCATTCCTCGCTATCATTTTCTAAACTTTTTCCATGCTTTTTCCAAAGGACTGTTTCCCATTTTGAGAACCTGTGATGCTTAGGGCACTACTGTTTTATATATGGTTAGTAGAAAAACACTTTAATTACACCAACTATTGTAAGAGTAATAGCTTTAGAACAAGTAAAAGACATAGAAAGTCTGCTGTCTATGATTAAAATGTTTGCAAATACATTATTAACAAGTTTGTATCAGTCAACAAATATATTGAAAAAAAAAAAACTTCTGAAAAAACTTCCTTTTTTCCTACAATTAACTACAATTAACTAAACACATAAGGAATCATAAGAGAGTACTAATATTAATACTTTGTGAACCAGAAGTTATATATTCCTTTGGAACAAACCAATATTCTATATTTAGTGATTTTTAAACATGGTGGAACTTAGTCCCAGTTTTTCCTGTGTTCTAAGTGCAGACTTACTTCACTGTTGCAAACATCTGACAAAATTAAGTTTAATGATCTCTTCAATTTTCATTATCTCCACTCTGTCTGGGATCTTGCTAAATACTAAGAGAGGAGCAGGAAAAAAAATAATCAAATAGCTTTAGTCAAAGATAGAAAACCAAGAAATACCGTATGTTAATAAATTAATAATAATATAAGTGAAGTGATCCTATGCTAGATTATTAATTTTGATTTTGAATATCATCCAATTAGGGCTCATAACCAACAAGAGTATTCAAGGAGGAGTAGCCTGGGAACTACAGAGGATTCTAATTTCGAATGAAAGCATGACTTTGGGTCTGGTTTTTTTGTGTGTGTGTAATTTTGCTCTTCAATAGATATCAGATAGTTACAATAAATCACTGTCACAACACCTCAGCAAGAAATAAAAAAGGCAACTTTTTATCTCCAGCTTCTAGGTGGGAAAAAAAAATACTTCAGTGAAATTTAGTAATTTATTTCTGGCCAGAAAATGGAGCAAAACCAACATCTCTAAACTTCCCATGTTCTTTTTTTTTTTTCTTATTAAAAACCATTCTTCCCTCCTCCCCAGAATAATTATGATAGAAACATGAATTGCAAAGCCTATACTGTTTATATAATTAATTGGTTTTATGGTAATGATGTATCAACTGGATAGTCTTTCTGGGGGAAAAAAAAAAAGAAAAATCCGTACAGATAAAATTAGGAACTAGTGGAGATGTTCTCCTATTAGCTCCTATTTTAGAAGATGGATAGACCAACTACAGTCCTAGGGCCAAACCTGGTCTGCTGCCTATTTTTGTAAATAAAGCTTTGTTGGAACACAGCCACCTGTATTCATTTACGTATTTACTAAGGCTGCTTTCATGCTTCCACTGTAGCAGAGTTAAGGAGTTGCAATAAAGACCATATGGCCTGCAAAGCTTAAAATATTTACTATACTATCTGGTGCTTTAGAGAAAAAGTTTCCAAACCCCTGTTTTAGAAAATAAATACCATACTACATCTTTGATTACATGAATCATACTTAATCACTGTGACTGATTAATTCTATTTTTATTTCTTTATTCAGTACCTAAATCCATGTAAACTTCTAATAATAATGGGAATAATATCTATCTAGATGTATTCATCACCTAATATGTCCCAGATAATATACTAAAATGGGTATTGTTTTAATCTGTTAAGTTTGTGGTAATTTGCTCCACAGCAATACAAAACTAATAGAGTTGGCATTCCTATTTTGTTGATAAAAAACCTGAGGCACCAAGAGATTAACTAATTTTCCCAATGTGTCACAAGCTAAGAAGCAAAAGAGTCTGTGCCATAAACACTTTCTACTAGATCCACCTTACTCTAAACTATTGGAAGCTTTTTCGTGTCTCTTGGGAAAGTCTCTTCCAGGATTATTTCCTGTCCCATAACACGGATCTATTATTTCTAAGAGGCTTTTCTTATTCTCACCTGCTGGACAGGATTATTAAAAGAAGTAAAATGGAAAGGGAAATGTTGGAATGGATCAAAATAACACTATCCTTTATGTTAGAATAAACAAACATTGTTTTTAAAATATTGCATGTGATGGGGCGCCTGGGTGGCTCAGTGGGTTAAGCCTCTGCCTTTGGCTCAGGTCGTAATCTCAGGGTTCTGGAATCGAACCCCGCATTGGGCTCTCTGCTTAGCAGGGAGCCTGCTTCCCCCCCCTCTCTCTGCCTGCCTCTCTGCCTATTTGTGATCTTTCTCTCTGTCAAATAAATAAATAAATAAAAATCTTTAAAAAAAAGTTTAAAATATTACATGTCATCTGCCTTATTATAAGATCATTTCGTTGGAGCAGTTGGTTGGGCACACTCTCATTTTAAAGCGAGACACGTTACACACAAAGAAAGCCAGTCTTATCATTTAAGACATTAAAAAGCAGAGAAGTGTAGACCTGTGTTATTATAAATCTTCAAATATAGGAACAAAATAGAAGAATCAGAAATAGAAAATATGACCATATAGTAATCAGAAATAGCTTACAATGATGCTGATTTTTTATGGAATTTATTAATATTAAGAATAAAATCAAGGTAAAGTATATTATAAATTTCAATCAGTTCTTGGGCTTGCAAATTTTCATTCCATTAAGAACAATGTAAATGTTTATATTTACTTGCGAGATAATGGAGCTACTCAACAATTAATGGAGGAAAAATTATATATATTTAAGATGTGACATATCATGCCTGTCTAGTTATAACTGCTCTGCTATTCACTAGGAAAATGTATAAAGGAAGCTGGGTGTTTTATCCAGGCAACATCTGGTTACTGTAGGCTAATCAAAAGTTGATAGAACATTCCAGAGAGTCTTCTTCTTCAATGTGCTACACCTGTTTACAAAGAGCCACAAGACTATTCTTTCCATGGCATATCAGAAGCATCACTTGGATGTTGTTCATTTATGTCGTGAACATGACTTTACTTAAATTTTCATAATTATTCAAAAATTCCTAAGCCTGAGAAATTATAAAACAACTGATCATAGTGTGTGTTCAATATTTAAGGTTAATTAAAAATCTAAAGTAAATTATGTTAGATTTGTTTATCTGATCTAATTAATAATAAACTACATTTTTATTATAATAAATTCGGGCCAAGAGGAAAGTATAAGATACTAGAAGCTTAATGAATTTTGAAAGAACAATATTACAAAATATTTCATAAATTTTAGCTGTGTTTCAGGATACAGTTAACATCTTCATTTTGACAGCTTTGAAAAGCTAGGATTGACTATTTAGAGAAAATAATCATGAATGTCATAAAACAAATTTTTATTTATTGTGAAAGAGGTCCTTTATATAAAATCAATAGTATAGGGGCACCTGGGTGGCTCAGTGTGTTAAAGCCTCTGCCTTCAGCTCAGTTCATGTTCCCAGGGTCCTGGGATCAAGTCCACGTTGGGCGCTCTGCTCAGCCAGGAGCCTGCTTCATCCTCTCTCTCTCTCTGCCTGCCTCTCTGCCTACTTGTGATCTCTGTCTGTCAAATAAATAAATAAATAATCTTTAAAAAAATAAAATAAAATCAATAGTATAGAGATGTTTTAAAGATAATTTTACTACCAGGGTGCTTGGTTCACTAAATTGGTTAAGTGTTGGACTTTTGATTTCGGCTCAGGTCATTATCTAAGGGTTGTGAGATGGAGCCCCAAGTCTTAGGTGTGGAGCCTGTTAAAGATTCTCCTTCTCTAGCCTTCTCGCTCTGCCCCTCCTCCCACCCTCCTACTCCTGCTTGCCAAAGGCTTTCCCTCTCTCTAAAAAAAAAAAAAGAAAGAAAGAAAAAAAGATATGTTACTCCCTATTAATTCTAATAATTGCTCAGTGGCTGTATAAACTATTATGGAATTAAGATTAGAGACTATAGGGCGCCTGGGTGGCTCAGTGGGTTAAAGCCTCTTCCTTTGGCTTGGGTCATGATCCCAGGGTCCTGGGATTGAGCCCAGCATCTGGCTCTCTGCTCAGCAGGGAGCCTGCTTCCTCCTCTATCTCTTTGCCTGCCTCTCTGCCTACTTGTAATCTCTGTTTGTAAAATAAATAAATAAAATCTTAAAAAAAAAAGATTAGGGACTATAAGCCTATATGGAGAAACATGCTATGATTAGTTGGTTCATTAGTCTCTTTCTTCTTTACCCTCTGCCCACCCAAAATAAATCTTTAAAAAATTATTAAATCCTCCATGAAAATATTAGGTGGCTTTGTAATTAAACATGAGTTTAGAAGTATTTTAAGACTAAAGGGTATTAAAACATTGAAATTTAAATTACTTCTTTTGTATTTGTCTCTGTTTTGCTTTGTACAAAAATAACAGTATTATATAAGGTGTAGGATAAGAGGAACAGAGAATAACACACCAATCCGGAAGAAAATTAATGCCATAAAATAATATGTGAAAATAGAGTGTTGGATTTAAGTAGGCATACAACAGTGAGGGAAACCAAAACTCTGCCCTCATGGAACTAATATTCTGTTACATATAATAAATCCTGCTTGGGATTCCTTAACTTATTTTCAATGGAGGAATCATATTAGGGATTTGGAATTGATGATCATGAACTTTGATATTTTCTCAATGGAGACACCTGGGTGGCTCAGTTTGTTAAGCATCTGCCTTTGCCTTAGGTCATTATCCTGGGGTCTTGGGGTTGAGCCCTACATCGGGCTTCCTGCTCAGTAGGAAGTCTCCTTCTCTCTCTGCCCCTCACCCCACTCTCATGCTCTCTCTCACTTTCTCAAATAAATAAATAAAATCTTTTAAAAAATGCAAATAGCAAATTAAGATATCATTTTTTAGGGTTATTAAATTTTCAAGCTTCCCCACCTGCAATGTGGCATTTTTATTCAAAGTTTAGTCTTCTAAACTACTTTGTTTCATTGAGACTTTCATTGAGACTTCTAAATCTCTCCTTAATATCTCAGTGCACACACACACACACACACACCCTTATATATATGTGCATATAAATATACATAAATATTATATATTTATATATATAAACATATTTTAAAATACTTGTATATTCTTAGAAACTTTCAGTTAAACTCTATTTATTATTGGAGTCATATAATTACTGAAGAGGCTAAGTAAGACCAGATACCCCATAAGCCTTTTGGCTCTCTCTACAATCTCCCCTAGCCAAGCCTGTTACACTGCTTTTTATCATACATTTGTTTATATTTGCTCTACCAGCTCTTCAATCCTTTTGATAGGTCCCATAATTAAACAATGCAAATATTTTAGCTAAAAAAAATAAACAAGTTCTTATTCTGAGTTATAAACTTTCATTATAGTGAGCTAAATTCATTCAGTCACTAGGGTAGTTCTTCAGAAAACTAGTAATGTGGTCTTTCTATGCTCATTTGTCTCATTTTAAAACTCATCATTTGCTTATTCATGAAATGTTCATATTAAAGGTCATTTCTAATGATAAAAGCCTAGTGGACTGTTATGACTGTAGGATTTAGAAAATAGCAACAACAAACTTCTTTAATCTTTGAGAACAATTTTGTTTGGCTCAAAACACTCAAATAGAGTTCTCCTTAGAATACCTGAAAATCTGTTTCAAATTACTCAGCTACTTTTCTTCAATTAAAGCAGCTCTCTGAAAGGATGTGCTAATACAATTTAAAGTTGATTGAGTAAGTTAATTTTATAAAGGTTAAGAAGAAGAAATATTAGTATCTCAGGTGTGTTTTTCTGAAGACTTGATCTTGTTTCCAAAATCATATGCAGTAATTTGAATCTATTTTTGTATCTTCTTTTCTTCTTGTCATAAGTTATATACATCCATTACAATAACAAAAGAATACCATAAAAAGCTTAAAAGTGCACATACCTAAATAGAAAATAAAACTAAGATCTAGAGATAAGTACTTTAGACTTTGTGATGTACAGATTTCTAGTGTTTTTGTATTATTATAAAACATAAATTTTAGAAATTGGATTTTATTTTTAAAACAATATAATATTTTAAAGTGCAAAAATGTAAAATGAATGTAATTTCCTTTAACATAGTTGGGAGTGGTTGCATGGTATTTCACTACATGGATGTTTAGTAATTAATTTGCCTTCATGGTGGAACATTTGAGTTGCTTATAAGTTTTGGTAATATAAACAGTCCTGCAGAAAACATCACTGTAGCTATGTCTGTCTACAAACCATGATTATTTACTTAGGATAAATTCTAAGAAATGGAATTACTGAATCCAAGTTATACACATTTTTGAGGTCTCTGTATGAATTGCTTGAGAATTTTTACGGATTTAGAGTTCTGCCTAATATTTAATGTTCTGTTAGTTTGAACCCTCATTAACATTGACTAGCTTTTAATTTTTATTATTTCGTTTTAGTATTTGTTAAGTTGAAAATGACACATTATAACTCATTTTTAATTGTATTCCTTTGATTTTTTAGTCAGTCAACTTTCCCCTACTTATTTCAGTCATTTCTCTTTATTTCATGTAAAACTCCTTTCATCTCCTTTGCTATTTTCCTTCTGTGGCATTAATGATATTTTCTTAATTTGCAAAATATCTTTGAAGAGTAAGGAGGTAAATATATTATCTGTCATAATTTTTATATTTTTTCCTTAAATTATGTTTATAATGTACTTAAATTTATAAGTAAAGTATATGATTTTTAATGTAGAGTTTCTGAATTTCATGTTACCAACTTTCTCACAAGAAACCCAACAACAGAAATGATTCTAGTGTCTGGCAGATAGCAAATGCTATTTAAGTATTAGCTATAAGAATAATTCTCATTGTGATGATGGAGGAAATTGTGACAGAGAGGTATATGTATATATAATGAACTCAAGGTCACACAGCTGAAACTGTTGAATCTAAGTATAAACTCAAGTGGATAAATTCTTAATTATTAAGACTTACATAAAGTCTTACTTGAGACTCTAAATTCAAGGAGTCCTAGTTCCCTTTAGGGAGAAATGGTACTTAAAAATCAAGATCTCAGGGCGCCTGGGTGGCTCAGTGGGTTAAGCCGCTGCCTTCGGCTCAGGTCATGATCTCAGGGTCCTGGGATCGAGTCCCACATCGGGCTCTCTGCTCAGCAGGGAGCCTGCTTCCCTCTCTCTCTCTCTCTGCCTGCCTCTCTGTCTACTTGTGATCTCTCTCTGTCAAATAAATAAATAAAATCTTTAAGAAAAAAAAAATCAAGATCTCAGCTCAAGAGGTACATATTGCTAATGTTGTGTCATTGCTTCTAGGTTCTTCCAGGATCTTCCAGGTCTTTCTAAAGAGCTAGGACACACACACATTCTCTTGCACAGTTCTTCCTCACTTTCACATTGAATGTTTATATCTTCTTTCTTTCACACGGAGTCTTCTGGTTCTTGAGAATATCAGTATATTTACATATGTGCCCTATTCTGCACCAGACACATGGAAGTTTTGTATTTAACAACAGCCATACTGCAACAGTAAACTAAATACAGTTGACCCTTGAACAACACAGTTTGAAGTGTGCAGATCCACTTGTACACAGGATTTTTTTAAATATAGTTATAGTACTATAAATGTATTTTCAATTCCTAATGATTTTCCCAGTATTTTCTTTCCTCTAGCTTACTTTAAGAGTACAGTATATAATAGATAAAACCTACAAAATATATGTTGATTGACTGTTGATGTTATTGGTAAGGCTTCCAGTCAACAGTAGGCCATTAGTAGTTAAGTGTTTGGGGGAGTCAGTAATTATATGATTTTTGACTATACAGGGGATCAGTGCCCAACACCTCATGTTATTTAAGGGTTGTGTGTAATTCCTTCCTGCTTATTTTTATGCTAAGACTATCTACCACTAAGTATGTTCTGTCAGAGGACTGTGTCCAAAAGTTACTTGAGTTTATTATATTTCTTATATTTGTTACTAATTTGAAATGAAGTTTGGCTTATTTGTTTTTGTTTAGATGCAACTGGAGTGACTATTTTAGCCTTTATAATTTTATTCTTGAATATGTGAAATGCTAATATGGTTCAAAAGTCAAACCCTAAAAAGTTAAACTCAGTGAATTCTCACTCCCAGCACTATCCCATTAATAACATTACTTCCCACTCTCTCTGAATAATGATTTTTTATTATCTTAACTTAGTTTCCTAGTCTCCTTACCACAAAAATAGCAAGTACATACATTGCCTTCTGATCTCTTTTTCTTTCTTACAAAACAGTGGATATGAAACATTATTTACACTTTATATTTTTCACCTAGTATGTCTCAGAAACCATTCCATAGTGGTTTATAGAGATTCCACACACATTTGTTTAGACTTCCATAGAAATACATTATGTTAGGTTTTTTCACTATTTTGTTACACAAATAATAACTCAAGTGAATAAGTTTGTTTATGTGATGTTTTGTATCTGTTGTCATATCTTAAGTTAAACACTAGAAGTGGGATTGTGCCACTTGGCCCTCGCACTAGCAATGTATGAGAAGGTCTCTCTCCCCACAGTTTTGCCAGCAGAGTGTAGCAACAGACTTTTGAATTTTTATGCACTTCATAGGTGAAAAAGGGTATCTTGTGGTAGTTTTAACTTGCATTTCTCTTATAAGATTGAAAATGAGTGTACTTTAATACATTTAAGGATGTTTTGCATATCATTTTTTCTATTAGCTGATCATTAATTTGCCCTTTTTTACTGAAGTATAATTAACATGCTATATCATACTTGTTTTAGGTGTACATCACAGTGGTTTGATATTTTTGTACATGTCAAAAGGATCTCCACGGTAAGTCTAGTTACCTCTGTCAGCATTCAAAATTATTACAATATAATTACTATATTCCTTATGCTGCATATTATGTCCACATGACATATGTATTTTATAACTGGAAGTTTGTACCTCTTAGTTCTTTTCACCTATTTTGTCTGCCCCCCAACCAATAGTTCATTTCCTGTATCTGTAAGCCTGTTTCCGTTTTGTTTTGTTTTGTTTTGATTTGGTTTGGTTTAGATTCCACATATAAGAGAAATAATACAGTATTTGTCCTTCTTTTACTTATTTCACCTAGCATAATGCCCTTTATGTCCATCTGTATCTCTTCATGCTGTCCCAAATGGCAAGATTTCTTTCTCTTTTATGACTGAGTAATATCACACCTTCTTTATCCATTTATCTGTCAGTGGATACTTAGGTGATGCTTTCCTGTCTTGGCTATTGTAAAAAAATTCTGCAATAAACATAGGGGTTTATATATCTCTTTGCATATGTCTCTTTGAATTAGTGTTTCATTTTCTTTGGATAAATACCCATAAGTGGAATTGCTGGATTATATGGTCATTCTATTTTTAATTTTTTGAGGACCCTCCATACTGTTTTCCCAGGTGGCTGCACCAATTTGCATTTCCATCAACAATGTATGAGCACTGCCTTCTCCATATCCTCACCAACACTTGTTATTTCTTGTTTTTGATAATAACCATTCTTACAGGTGTGAAATTGTGGTTTTGATTTTGATTTCCCTGATGGTTAGTGATGTGGAACATCTTTTCATGTGTCTGTTGGCCATCTGTAGGTCTTCTTTGGAAAAGTGTCTACTTAAGTATTCTCCAAAATTCTTAATTTTTTAAAATATTAATTTGTATAAGTTTTTAGTATTTTAAGTATTAAACTCTTATCAGATGTGTGATTTGCAAACATCTTCTTCCATTCAATAGGTTGCTTTTTGCTTCATTGATGAATTTTTTCACTGTGCAAAAGTTATTTAGTTTGATATAATCCCTTTTATTTGTTTTAGCTTTTGTTGCTCTTGCCTGAGAAAATTGGTCGAAAAAAAAAATATCTAGACCAATGTCAGAAAATTTACTGCCTGTGTTTTCTTCTAGGAGTTTTATGGCTTTAGGCCTTATACTCAAGCCTTTAATACATTTTGAATTTATTTTTGTATATGGTATAAGACAGTGGCCTAGTTTCATTCTTTTGCATATTGCTGTCCAGTTTTTCCAGCACCATATGTTGAAGAGACTATCTTTTCCCTATTGTATATTCTTATCTCCTCTGTCATAGAGTAATTAACCATACACACTTGGGGTTATTTCTGTGCTCTCTATTCTCTATGTGTCTGTTTTCATGCTTATATCATTGCTGTTTTGGTTACTATGACTTTATAGTATAATATGAATTCAGGGAGACAAGAGCTTCAACTTTGTTCTTTCTCAAGATTGCTTTAGCTTTTTAGGGTTTTTGTTTATTTGTTTGTTTGTTTTTTGTGGTTCCATACACATTTTATGATTCTTTGTTGTAGTTCTATGGAAAATGCCATTGGTATTTTGATAGAAGGTGAATTTAATCTGTAGATTACTTTGAGTAGTATAAACACTTAAATGATATTAATTCTTCCAGTGCATGAGCATGGTATATCTTTATGGCTTTCATGTTGTCTTCAATTTCTTTCATTAATGTCTTATAGTTTTTAGTGTATGGATCTTTCACCTCTTTTTTTATAGTCCTAACTATTTTATTCTTTTGATACAACTGTAAATAGGATTGTTTCCTTGATTTCCCTTTCTGATAGCTCTTTATTAGTGTATAGAAATGCAACCAATTTCTGTATGTTAATTTTGTATCCTGCAACTTTATTGAGTTTATTTATTAGTTTTAAATGTTTTCAGTGGAAAGTTTATGACTTTATATATATTATATATATATTATTCTGTCATATGCAAATAATGACAACTTTATTTTCTTTTTTTTCTGATTTGGATGACATTTATTTCTTTTTCTTTTCTAACCGCTATGGCTAGGAATTTCAATACTACATTGAATGAAAGTGGCAAGGATGTACATCTTTGTCTCTAATCTTAGGGGAAAAGTTTTCATGTTTTTACCTTTGAGTATAATGCAAGCTGTGGGCTTATAACATATGGCCTTTATTATGTTGAGATACATTCATTCTATATCCACTTTGTTGAGAGTTTTTATCATAAATGGATGTTCAATTTTGTCAAATGCACTTTCTGAATCTATTGGAATAATTGTATAGTTTTTATCCTTTACTTTGTTAATGTGGTAAATCACATTGATTGATTTACAGATGTTGAACCATCCTTGCATCCTTGGAACAAATCCTATGTGATTATGATGTATGATTCTTTTATTGTATTGCTGAATTTGATTTGATAAAATTTTATTGATATTTTTACATCTATGTTCATCAGGGATATTGACCTTTTTTGTTGTTTTCTTTTTTTGTTTGTTTGTTTGTTTTGCTTTGTTTTGTTCAGTGTCTTAGTCTGGTTTTGGTATTGGGGTAATGTTGGCCTTGTAAAATAAGTTTGGAAGTATCCCTTCCTCCTGAATATTTTGAAATAAGTTGAGAATGATAGATAACAACTTTTAAGTGTTTTATAAAATTCATCTGTGAAGCTGTCTCCTTCTGGATTGTTTTGGGGGGAATTTTTAAATTACCAGTTCAATTTCATTACTTATAATCAGTCTATTCAGATTTTCTATTTCTTTGTGATTCAGTCTTAGAAAGTCTTATTTTTATAGCAATTTATACATTTCTTCTATGCTTTCTAATTTGTTGGCATAGTAGTAGTTGTCTCTTTAGATCCTTTGTATTTCTGTGATGTCAATTTTAACTACTTTTTTCATTTCTGATGTTATTTATTTCTAAATAATTTTCTTCTCTTGATGAGTCTGACTAGTTTAATTGAGCATTAATTTGTCCCTTTAATAAATTGAGGATTTGGTCTTTTTATTTTCCAGTTTTTAAGAGTCTGTTATATATTAGTCCTTTATCTCTGATATATGTTACAAATATTTTTTTTCCTGTTTTTCAGTTTTCTTGTGACTTTGTTCATGTTATTTTTCCATATGATAGTTTTCTTTTTCAATGTAATTGAATTTATCAACATTTTCTCTTATTGCATCTGGGTTTTGAGTCATAATTAGGAAGATTTTCCCAACTTAAGTTTATAAAAATGTGTTTTCTTCTAATAATTATATTAACAATGACTATTTAAAAATGGAGCAAGCCTTATTAATAATACAGTTGGCATTTCAAATGTAACTCAGGAATGTCCAAGGAAAACAGGGACTTATAGTCTTTTGTTTATAGGGACTATCTCATTTTAAACTATAGAGTTAACAGGTGTATAATTTGCCTTTTTCTCTTACTTAACTTTAGGTTAAAGTTATAGCTGTTCTGCTTTCTCAGTCTAAAACAATTTATCATTCCCTTATAAATGACAGTACTACACTATTAAGCAAAAGTTTGCTGTATTTTCAGATATTATTATACTGCAGGACAAATATGTATTAAGCATATTCTACCTCCTTAAAGCTTCATTCATTAAAGAAGAGGTGCAGCATGCATTTAGTCTGCCAAGGTTGACCTCCAGATCTTCATTTTTACTTAATCACTAGCAATTATACTCTGTAAAAAGAAATTATTAATCATTTTTAATTTTTCTAAATGGCAGAGATTCTGTATTATTCTTGAAGTTCTTCTATAATTGTCATTGATTAAAAAAAAAAAAGTAAACGTTACCATCCACGTTAGAACCAAATCAATTTCAGTGGAGGGAAGGAAATTAATCCCTAATGTAAGTTTAATTTGTACTGGTCTTACCTATGCTATTTCAATTAATTCTTCAGAAAGCTTAATATAGTTTACATTACCATCCTCATTTAAGGGCAGAAACAGAGATCCAAAAGTTAACTCATCTACCTAAAGGCAGAAAGAAATGAAGTGAGTATATAAACTCAAGAATGCATCACTCCAAAGACTTATTTTTCCACAATACTTTGTGGTTTCAAATGAGAAACAAATTGCTAAGTTTTCTTGGAATTTCTCAGAGTATAGTATTTTTACTTGTTTGACAATCATATGTTAACAATGTAGCTAGCTGTAAGCTCCCGTGCCGCCCAAATTATCACTCTACTTCACACACAATTTAAAGATGAACCCCATATTCCAGTGAAATGAAGCACAGCAAATCACAGAAAATAAATTCCTATGCAGTCATGCTGATAATCCTCCCAGATCAGCTTTCAAGTGGGTGTTGGCTATTCCTGTGTGCAAGGATATATGCCTCCTTCATTTAGATTTTCCCCCCATTTTGTTGTCATCTTTACAAGAGATGTGTGTTCTTGGGATATGGAGTTTCTTTAAAGGTTTTTTCAGTAGACCATTGAGGGATGGATTCGCTTCTTCTCAGGGTCTGAGAAATTAAAGGACATGCATAGCCTCAGGCCCTCATTTTGAAAGCACTATCCATTCCTTATAAAATGACAAAAGCAGCAGCAAAGCCAACCTTTTATTTTCCCACCTTGGACTTCGATCTATTTAGTAATGCCATGACATTTCTATCAGGTTTCCTCCATAAGGCCCTTTCAGAACACAAATAAAAGAATGAATACAGGAGCTGAGCTTTCCCCCATTCAACTTTCAGCTCTGTTAGCTTTCAATACCAGAAATGTATTTAAAACTGGATAAGGTTTGTTAACTCTTATATACCACTGTCACTCATCCAGATAGAAAAGAATAAAACTATATATGTGATAAGATTTGCAATTCAAATCAAACCATTTCACTTTGAAAATATAGAGTGTTGTGGTTTGAGGAAGACAGACAGGGAAGGCAAGAATAAAGTTACAGATTTACCTTTGGTAATAATATAGTTGATGTTCATGAATTAGATATATAAATTTGTATATTCTTTAGCAAATATTATAGTAAAGGTTTTCCAACCAAGTTATATTTTAGAGAAAAAAAATAAGTATATCTCTGAACAAATTCAGATTTTCAAAACCATGAAAGCCAAAGAAAGCTGCTTTAGAAATTTTCAAAATATTTGTGTATTTTAAGTCAGATGTTATAGGCCTCATCCATATTTCATACGCCTTAGGAAATTCCTTAAAGAAGCAGACAAAGAGAACTGAATAGGAATAATTATGATCTTTTAATACTCAAACCACAACAAAACAAGACAAACTCCTTTCATAACAATTCAGCTAAATTTCATTGCCTGTCACTCAGATAGCATTATTTTAATAATTCCATAAGAAGCTTATTCCAATGACTTCAACTTATTTTTAACTTGAAAAATAAACTCAACACTTTTTAAAATAACATTGTCATCAGAATGCATTGGATTAATTTAAAATGAACTTAAGGATTTTTCTGAAATGAAAACATAATAATAAATGCTTCTAAGTTCTGTGCTTTGAGTAGTGATTGTGTGATATATCACAGGTCTTTAGGAAAAAATGTGATAGCAAAGGAAATAATATGAATTCAGCATATGTCTACTGCATAAATGTACTTAGGCAAGTTTCAGTAGTGGAAAATAAGTTCCATCACCCCCACCCCCTATTCATTTAGAGATGAATCAGATAAAAGTAATAGAGAAAAGCTTTGGCACTGTTATGCTACACCTCCGGAATATAAGACCTGACCGATATGGGTGGTCCATAAGCAGTCAGCTTTGTGCTGGTGACTTTTCCCAACTCAACTTGATTTGCCTAGCAGTGGAACACCTGAATCAAGCAGAGCCAATCAGAGTCTTTCTCCCAAAGGTTTGGTGTTTTGATTTGCAGAACAATATCTAGGCTCTGATTTGTGGCTAAAACAGTCCTATGATCCTTCTATGAAACAAACATACAGGAAATTCCACGGCCAAGATCTCTAAAATAACTCGTATTCCAACCCTTTCTGAAGCTTAGTAGATGGGCTCATCTTTGGATTCTGTGAGGTTACTCAATATCCTTTTAATAATTTTCCTAATTATATTACCCCAAATTAGTTTCTGTTAACTGTGAGCCACAGAATCTTAACAGAAAGTCTCCCTGTTTAACCTTTTCCTGGTATACCTCTTTATTTTTAATAGCAAAACTTTATAGAATCTGCATACCTCTCAATATAATGTTTTAGGTGATTATAGAGAAAAAAATATATGTTCATTTCCAAATTATACACATTTTTAAAAATATTTATTTATTTATTTACTTTAGAGAGGGAGTGAGCAAGCAGGGGGGAGCAGTGGAAGGAAAGACAGAAAATCTCAAGCAGACTCCCTGTTGAGTGTAGAGCTAGATGCGGGGCTCAATCTCATAATCCTGAGATCGTGACCTGAACTGAAACCAATAGTCCCATGCTACCCAACTGACCCACCCAGTGCCCCTATGTTTTTAAGAAAATTATGTATAAGAAAAAATTCTAGAATTACCTTCTAAATTTACCTGATAGACTATTAGAGTTACGTGTAGAGATTTTGAGAAGCACATCTAACGTCAAAAATGGAACTGTGCATCTGAAATGTAGCTAGTATTGAGAGAGGTCATTATTCTATATGAAGCTATGTTAATTAATGTTCCAGAAGTAATGTTTTAGGTATTTACCATTCTAATGCAGAACTAACTCCTAGTGTTTTAGTTCCATGTCTGGAAACTGGTTAAAAGTTTTGCCTGATATATGAATTATACATTTTTTTCAGTTAAAAAAAAAAAAGTGGAAAATAGTTTCTATCCTCCACCCCTCTGCCTCCCCCACCCAACCCCCAGTCAGGAATTGCTTAGTAAACTTGAAGAGGAAATTCCCATCCCTGAAGTTGCCTGCAGATACTGGAAGTTTCAGTCTGTTGTATGAGATGACACAAGCACAAAGTTGAAAGTGGTGTGCCCCAAAAGAAAGGTAAAGGATAAAGGTACGACGACTCACAGGAACCACAGGAAATGAGACCTGACATCATGTAAGAGATGTTTGTAGCAAATCAAAAAGGTCAAGAGTTGAGACAAACATTTTGAAGCTTTTTGCATAGAGATGATAAATAAAAGATTGCCAAAAAAAGAGATTTTGTTAGAGAAAAGATAGTGTCCTTTGATAATAATTTTTTTAAAAGGTTTTATTTGTTTATCTGAGAGAGAGAGAGAGAGAGAGAGAGAATGGGCACAATGAGGGCAAGGAGCAGAGGAAGAAGGATGAGCAGACTCTGCACTGAGCTCTGAGCCTGAAATGGGGCTGGATCACATAATCCTGAGATTAAAACCTAATCTGAAATCAAGAGTCAGACACTTAACTGACTAACACACCCAGGAGCCCCAAGATAATGTTTTTTGAGAAGGCTTTTGGATATATTTAGTATTATGATGAGAGCAGGTCTTTCAAATCATATGGTAGCACATGTATGATGTTCAGTTTTCTTAGGAAATGACCAAGACCTTTTATAAAATTCCCCTTCCAATGTTCAGCTGGAAATTAGACTATAATTTTTCAAGAAACTTTTATGATTATTTTTTTCAATTGTGCCTTCTATAAGAAATATGAAGAAATATGAAAAAGAAAGTTTAAGGTCATATAAGGAAGGAATTTGACAATATTTTCCAGAGAAGTTTGAGTCTAGAACATTTTCTTTTCTTTTTTTTTTTTTAATTTTATTTATTTCTTTGACAGAGAGAGAGAGAGGGAACACAAGCAGGTAAAGGGGTGGGAGAGGGAGAAGCAGGCTTCTCACTAAGCAGGGAGCCCAATGTGAGACTTGATCCCAGGACTCTGGGATCATGACCTGAGCCAAAGGCAGACGCTTAACAACTGAGCCACCCAGGGGCCCTCTACTTTCTTAGGGAAACCTATCAATGGAATGCTCACATAAGCAAAAAGATCATTATGACTCATTTTGAAAAGCATAGAGATAAACATAAACCTCTAGACCACTTGAAGTAAAGTAGTTTCCATACCAGAATGACTAGAATGTAATCTGTGAAGAATTTTAACATATCTAAAGAAGGAATATAACAAATAAAAAAAATCTAAAAGAGGAGGTTTATTTAGGAAGAGAACCTTGGAAAATGATTACAGATATAAATATTGGTATGCTCCATCCCTTCTTAAACCTGTCCAGGAAGAAGCTAGCCTGATCATGCCCAAGAATGAAATCCATTCCTGATGGTTCATATCCGTAACTAAAGGACCCATGTATTGCGTTGTTTTAACCTGATGTAATTTAACGTTTTAAATCATATACCAATCTTTCCTAATCATATTTTACAATCACCAAACAGCATTTTGATTTTGATTCATAGCGTTTTGAAATAATAGAAAATATATGTCCCCATTTCCTGCTAATACTAATAATTGGTATTTGACCCCAGTTCCTGACACAGAGATCCAAAACCATTGTAATTTCCTGAGCGATAGGAAACTCCTATCAGAACTCTTAAATCCTTTGCAATTTCTTGGGTGATAGGAACATCTTTGTTGTAATGAGGTAACTCTTGGCAGGCTCCTGGATATGGGCTGGTTACTAGAAAGAACAAAATTAGAAGCCTGGAACTCTCATCCCTCCCTACCTTTCCTCTTCCACCGCTCCTCACCCCCACCTGGACCCCCAGTCCAGAGGGCTGGGAAATGAGTCAACTGTGAGTCAATCATGCGAGATGACATGATAAAGCCTCCTTAAAATCCTAAATGTATGGTGTTTGGAGAGATTCTGGGTTGGTGAAGATATTCACATGCTGGGAAGGTAGTGCATCCCAACTCCAGAGGGACATAAGCTCCTACCCTTGGGACTCTTCCAGAACTTGCCCTTTGTAGCTCTTTATGTGGATGTTTATCTGTGCCCTTTGTCATATCCTTTATAATTTTAAAAGCCAGTAAATATAAGTGTTTTCCTGTTTATAAACCAGTAAATATAAGTGTTTTCTCTGAGCCTTTCTAGCCAATTATCAACCCCAAGGAGGGGTTCATGGAAACCATAATTTATAGCCAGTTGGTCAGAAGTACAAGGGACAACCTGGAATTTGTGACTGAAGCGTGAAGTGGGGGCAGTCTTATGGGACTAAGCCCTTTGCTTGCGGCACCTAATGCTAACTCCAAGGTAGATAGTGTCATCTATACATAGTACTGAACTGAATTGAATTTTAGGACACCAAGCTGATATTAGAATCGGTCAGTGTATGGAAAAGAAAATATATCTGGTCACAGAAGTGTTCTGAATAAATAGTAGAGGAGAAACACAAGAGTTTTTCCTAATAAGCCTATAAGGATAAAAATGGCCTAACTAGGGGTTATAAGGGTCAAATCTTTTAGTAGTTATATTTATTCTTAAAAATGAATGTAGGAGTGACTTGATTATCTGTTTACCATCTTCTACCATTTCAGAGAATTATAAAAATGTAAAATTCTAAAAGATAAAAGAAAATTGTTAGAGTCACATGGAAAGACAATATGGTCTGGAAAATAATACAGCCAAAAATATATAAATGAACAAAAATTCAACCACATGGCCCATGTAGCTGACAGAAGTAAGGATGTAACATCATGGCACAAGGATGTGATCAAAACAAAACAAAGTACAGTCATTTTTATATCAAAAGAGTAAGCAAACTGGTTGTTTGGAATATCTGTTTTTGTTTTATTTGTTTTTCTGTTTCTAAGATCTGGAGTCAATTTCTCTCATGTATTATAATAAAGAGGAAACTCTCATCTGAGAGAACAGGTCTTTTTAGCATCCCTAAAGTAGGTATTCTAGGGAGGAAGTTCATAGGATGCATTCTTCTGAGGTGACTCAGCATAGGTCCTTAGAATAATGTTGGTGCAAGACACAATAAAATGAATCTATAGGGGTGCTTGGGTGGCTCAGTGGGTTAAAGCCTCTGCCTTTGGCTCAGGGTCCTGGGATGGAGCCCCCCCACTCCCCCCCCCCCCCCCCCCCCCCGCATCTGCCTCTCTGCTCAGCAGGGAGCCTGCTTCCTCCTCTCTCTCTGCCTGCCTCTCTGCCTATTTGTGATCTCTGTCAAATAAATAAATAAGATCTTTAAAAAAATGAATCTATAATGATTTGAAAGACTGTTGCCCATATATGTTTTTCTCAGTTTATTCTTGTAAAAAGTATAAAATTTGTATTTCTAGAAAAAATTCTAGAAAGATTCTCTATACTTGTTGTTTTCAACAAAACAGTTGAAATTATAATCTCTGAAAATTAACTAGAGTGAGTCAATACTCTGTTTTTAATTAAATGCACTTAAATTTTTTGATAATGCAGAGTGAAGTTTCCTTTATGAAGACTAAAATCTTAATTTCAGAATTTGATGCAATGTGTTTAAGTTATTATGATTTACTTTTATGGTAGATACTGCTAGTAATCATCAATATTTAGTTTCTTTTTCCTTTTCAGATATAAGTGAAGACGTACTTTCCAGTCCTTTTACAGTTAGGTGGGCAGTGTGACCAGTTTAGGCCGTTGAAATATGAACAAACATATAAGGCACTTCTTGGATAAGGCGGTATAACCACCTGTAGAGTTCTTAGGTTCCTCTCTTCCTTCTTCCTCTACTATAACACAAGTGTTGATTTCAATATTGAAATAGCAAAGTCACTAGGATAGAGTCAAAACATCCTAGATCCTGGTTACTCATAGCAGAAAGCTGCTATGGAGAGTCTAGACCTATGGTGGATTATATGTGAGTGACAAATTTTTATTGTGTTAACCACTAAAATTTGGAAGCTGTATGTCACCGCAACAAAATCTAGCTTTAGCTTGTCAAGACACTTGACTGCTTCTCTTTTAATTATTATTTTAAATAACAGGTACTAAATTGACATTCTTGTTTTGTTCTTTGTATGTTTTACCAAGACACTAAACATTCATTCAGTGCTTTTTGTATGCCAGGCAGTTAACTGAGGAGAAAAAGGTAATTTCTGATTTTGGGTGATCACAACCACCTAAATAGGAAAAAAACAAAACAAAAAACAAAAATACACACACACACACACACACACACGTATATATGTATATTTAAATGTAATTAAAATTCAATTTGGCGAAAAAAATGATAGAGACATGCAAAAATTCATTATGGGAATTCTGAGGAAGGATGACTAATTCTGAGGAAGTAAATGTGGTATCCCTTGCTATTTGAACTTGAAGTTGGCATTTTGTAGACTAGTAGACTCACATTATATATACCGCGTGCCCAAAACAAATAACTATAATATGCAGTAGTGGGTATTCTAAATTATAAGTTGTAAATTCACATAAAACCAAATTCTATTTTTTAAATTTTCATAAAATAAAATAAAAAGCCCACTAAAAGGTTCTGCTCCTAATTTCCATCTGCTGGTGAGGGACAGGTTTCCTCACACCAAACAAGCAATTCTCCAGACACCAGCAGGCTGTCCTACAGTTTGATTCAATTCTGACACTATTTACCTGAAAAGGAATCTGCCCCTTCCTCCACCAACTTCAGATGTGAATTACAAGTCCAGATTGTGACCTGTGCTTCTGACTATCTGGATATAGACTGGAAGTTCCAATGAACCCCTCTTTGGATTCCATTAATTTGCTAGAACAGTTCACAGAACTCAGAGAAACATTTTACCTGCTAGAATACCAATTTATTATAGGAAGATATAGCTCAAGAACAGCCAGATAAAAAACACACAGGGTAAAGTATGGGAAAATGGTGTGGAGCATCCATATGCTTTCAGGGTATGATACTTCCCCCAGATCATCACATGTTCAACAACCCCTAAATCTCTCCAAACCCCATCTTTTTTTGTTTTTATGGACACTTGATTGCACAGGCATGATTGAGTAAATAACTGGCCACTAGAAACCAATACAACTTCTAGCCCCTTCCCCCTCCCCAGAGGTCAAGTGGTTGGGTTGAAAGTTCCAGCCTTCTAACCACATTGTTGGTTCTCCTGACAACCAGCCCCATCCTTAGAGAGGGTCCAAAATTCACTTAACATATTAACATAACAAAAGAAAACTTTCTTGATCTCAACACTTAGGAAATTCTAAGGGTTTAGGAGCTCTGTGCCAGGAACAATGGGTGAAAACCAAATATCTGTTTCACAATATCACAACCACTAAACCTCCTGTATGGGGCTATTTGTGGCCATGCACCTAAGCTCTAATGAAAAGAAGTGTTAACAAAAATGATGTATATAAATTCTGGATTATACCGTTAAAAAAACTTGCTTGTCCACCATTTCTCATTGCAATAGATTAGCATAAAGATACAGTGTTGGTAAGCCATCTTTACCAGGACAATGATAAAATATCATAGGATATGTCAGAGTCACAGATGGAATATGCCTTGGTCCCTAGGTGGAGAAGGTTTGTCCTTACCACCTGAGCTGTTCATCATCTCAGATCCTTATGTAGGATAGCCTGTTCCTCTTCTTCCTTCTTGGGAGTGGGCTTACCCACAGAGAAAATATTATTTGTCCTAATCAGTTAGTCAGGGAAGACCGAGGTTTCCCAGCCTTGCTTATGTAAGCAGGTATAAGCCTGAAGTTCAATATTTAGAAATACTTGCCCACAGCAGTGAGCCCCTCCCTCAAAAAACTAGGTTTTTCATCTATTTAATAAGAATATATGTGGGTTTTCCCTTTCTGAAACTCCAGTTGCAACTTTTGTTAAGTGTGAACATCATTATGATCCTACACCAACAAATATTTCCATCAACCCCATTTTCCTCCTCTGGAAAAGTAAGGGGTGACTTTGAGAAAATAATCAAATGTGAATACATACAATGAAATTGTCAGTGAACATACATATAATTTTTATTACATGTAAAACATACAATATTCAACATATAGAAAATTATGCAACAAACATGAAATTCAGGGCTGATGCTTAGCAGAACTGGAAGACAAAAATGACCCTGACTGGTTGTAATGGAATTCTTTTTTCAGCCCATAGTGTCTGAAGTTACTTTTTTATGACCCCATTAATATTGCTTTGTAATAAGAGTTGAAAGAAGACTTATTCAGTTGATGCCTGTTTGCATTATAGAACCTGATTTGCATAAAAGGATGTAATAGTGCTCCCCACTCCCAATATAAAAGCCATTATTCTATATTAGGAGAGACTTTTCAACTCAAATCTCCAACTAAAAGCACACATTTACATATACAACTCTTTCTATTTTCTTGTTTCACATTTCCCTTACTTCCCGTAAGATAAGAATAATATTTTTCTAGGACTGATGTACTGTAGCTACAGTTCTTTTATATAATACTAAGAATTTCATTTATTAAATATTTGGCTTGGAGTTTTTCAATCATTACCATTTTTGAATCAACAAAAGAATATAGCTATGTTTCCTTCTCAGGTGTTGCATTTGAAGATAGGTTTGTCCTCAGAGCAATAATAGATGTTATAGTTATGGAAATGAGAGATGATGGGGAATAATAAATACTTACTATAATATAAATATGAAGTTTCTGATTATTTTACTCTTTAATACCAGAAACATATTTTTAGGTAGTGCAAAAGAAAACACTATTTTTATTCCCTACAGAATAATGTTACCGTATTTCTTTTCTACTGTAACATGAACAGATAACATAAATGTAACTACTTTACAGTAATATATTATTTTTTGTGTGTGAGGCTGTGCAATATAAAATCCTACTTACATATATTCAGCTGTCTACATTCTTTTCTGAAAGCCATTTATCCAGAGCTCAAAAGCATTTAGTAAGCACTACTATTCCATAGACACTGGCCTGTACACTGAAGATGTAGCTTTGAATAAGAAAGTAGAATTCACATTTCTCCTGGAATTTATTTTCTGAGAGAATATGGGAAGCTAACGAACTTACTACAGATAAGGAAAAATGGTATAAATAAAATAAAACAAGGTTCCAGAGCCAACAGATAGCTATGCTAGGTGAGATAGGCTTAGGAAATACTTTCTGAGGAAGAGATATTTGGGCTGAGACCTGTATGATGAAAGACAGGCAGCTATGAGAAAATCTCTGGGAAATGCATTCCAGGCACAGAGAACAGCGAGTATAAACACTCTTAGGATAAACTTATACCTGTGAGGAAATCAAGGAAGTCCAATAGGGGATGCATCGCAGCTGAAGTGGGGATGATGAGGTCAGATAAATAGGCATGGAGCAGACCAAGGAAGAGAGTTTATATACTATAGATTCTGGATTTTATTCAGTCTCTCAAAGTACATCAGTGGTATGTCCTAAAGTATAGTTTTAAAGTTTCATTCTGGATACTAAGGAGAAATATATAAAAATATGCCAGTAATAAAAGCAAATATTGCATATATGAGAATAGACTTTCACTGTGCTCAATATAGAGGAACAGAAAGTGGTTTTAGCCCATACCTCTAAAACAGTGGAAAAAAACTAGACAAAATGTATGAAACAATGGTTTTCAAGACATTGAACATGAGGTAATGAAGGTCAGTAATCCCTGAGAGGTAATACAGTAAGCTCTATAATTGCTCACGGTGAGTTTACAGTCTCTAGAGAGTTTCCAGGTTGCAGTACAGAAGGGAGAGCAGGAGGCATAGGGGATTCCATGGATTAAGGAGACAGGGCTGAGTCAGGGGGAGAACAAGCTCCTTACAACTAGCAGGGCAGAGTACAGAGGAGCACAAAGCTGGATAGAGAGAAAACTCTCTCTCTCTTGAGGATACACTCAAGGATTCAACAGAGTACAGATCAGTGTATGCAAGAGAGGAGGCTATAGAACCACCTCAAAGGATTTGAAATAACATTAGCCAGCCCTCAAGGGGAACTAAAAACAGTGCTGCTTTGTTGTTGTTGTTGTTTATTTCAAGTTTTTATTCAAATACTAATTAGTTAACATATAGTGTAATATAGGTTTCTGGAGAAAAGTTTAGTGATTCATCATTTACATACAACACCCCGTGCTTATCACAACAAATGCCTCCCTTAATCCCCATCACCCTTTTAGCCCTTCCCCCACCCAACTCCCTTCCAGTAAACCTCAGTTTGTTTTCTATAGTTTAAAAGGAGAGGGGGGCACTATTATCACAGTCAAATAGGAAAACTTCATTTTTAACATGGAGTAGAGTGCTCAGAAAGTGTTCTGTCATACAGTAATTTCCCAGGGCTGTAGCAACAAAATTCCACAGACTGTGTGGTTTAAATAAGAGAAACCTATTGTCTTACAGATCTGTAAGTTTTAAGTCTGAAATCAAGGTGTTGGCAGAGTTGGCTCCTTCTGAGGGTTGTGAGGGAGAATCTGTGCCATATCACCTTCCTAACTTCTGTTACCTCAGGTGTTCCTTGACTCAGAACAGGGGAACAACAATCTCTGCCTTTACTATAACACGGCTATCTTATTCCTATGTGTGTCTGTATCCAAACTTCTCTTTTTTATAATGGTTATCAGTCATATTAGTGCCTACAATAGTGACCTCATTTTCACTTGTTTAAATCTACAAAGACCATTCTTTCCCACTGATGTCACATACCCACAACGATATCTTTTTTAGAAGGGACACAATCAAACCTCACTAAAATGGGAATGATTAGCTTTAGAAGAAATGCTACTCCCGTTCTATATAAAAAAATCTTAAAAGAAATGTCAGAAAGAATCAAACTGTTTCCAAGTACCTTAACTGTGTCTCAGAACAAAATTCAAGAATATGTAAAGGGAAATAAAAAAAAAAAATCTAGCACCAAACAAGGTTAAATTTACAATGTCTGGTGTCCAGTGAAAATTACCAGTCATGAAAAAAATGCAGGAAAATATGAAATACACCAAGGAGAAAAATTAAATATTTGAAACCAACGCAGAGCTGACACAGATATTAGAATTAATAGACAAGAATATTAAAATAGGCATTATAATTTTACTACATAATTATAAGAACCTAGAAGATTGAACATGCTAAGCAGAGAGTTGCAAGATATATATGTGTGGGTGTGTGTGTATATGTATATATTCTTATAGATACATATCTATATCCTTATACATTTTATTCTCTGGAGATTGACTTCATTAATGGCATTTTGTTATTTTTTATTTTGTTTTTGTGTCATTTAGCAATAGATTCTTGGTGCTGTCCTTAGTATGATCACAATGTTTTGTGTGTTCTCAGCACAGAAATATTATGATATATATTCTGTTTGAGTAAATACGTATAGTGTTATTCTTATATATTATGCATTATTATAATGAAGACATTTTGAGCAAAATGGATACTTGATAAAACTATGTGGAGAAAGTTATGATGCCATTTGCTGTCATCAAGTTCTAGATAGTATATAAAACTTCATGATATATGAATATAAGAGATGATATAGCTTCAATAAATCCATAGTAACTTCAGAGAAAATCACTCATCATATATTAACAAACTATATATTTGCTTTTTACATTATAAAATGATATTCATTTTAGAATATATGGAAAAGCTATTTAAACACAGTATCATTATATAAGTTGCATGTTTAGATTATTTTAATTTAATATTATCCCATGAGAATTATTCATACCATCACCATTTAGTTTTCTTTAAAAAAAAAACATTTTATTCATTTACTTACTTGGGAGAGAGAAAGTGCATGCAAGCAGGGTGTGAGAGGATCAGAGGGAGAGGAGAGGATCAGAGGGAGAGGGACAAACAGAATCTGCACTGTGTATGCAGCCTGATATGGGCTGGATCCCACGACCCTGAGATCATGACCTGAGTGGAAGTTAAGAGTCATATGCCCAACCAACTGCCCTCCCCATTTAATTTTCTTTAAAAACATGTTTTCAAATGGTTGCATAATATTTCATTATGTAATCTATATTAAAATAAAATGTTTTTACTATTGGAGATCTTGGAATTTTGGACAATGATTTCTCTTAAACAAGTACTTAAGTCTTTTTTTTTTTAAGTATTTTATTTATTTATTTGACAGAGAGAGGGAAAGAGCACAAGCAGGGGGAACAGCAGGAAGGAGAAGGAGAAGCTGGCGTCCTGCTAAGAAGGGAGCCCGTAGTGGGGCTGGATCCCCGGGTCCTGGGATCTTGACTTGAGCCAAAGGCAGATGCTTAACCATCTGAGCCACCCAGGTTCCCCAAGTCTCTTTATAGAATTATTTTGAGATTGTGCAAAGCACCAAATGTAAAAATCTATCAGTATAAAACAGCATATTGAAGACTATATATAACTACTGCATATTTTTAAAGTATTGACAAATACATTAGCAACATTTGTCTAGTTTATTTGGACAATGCATACTACAGAAAAGTCCCACATAGTAGAGATAATTTTAAGCATTCATTAGATTAATACAGCTACGTTTAACACCATCCTCTGAAAGATAATGTCCTGATCATTTTCAATAAAAAAACACAAAACTTGTTGCATGTGGAAGAAAATAAAAACTAAGGCTTTTAACCTATAACAAGATCTGAGAGCTTGGGCTTAATTTCAGATGTACCATTTTCATTTTATGATGAATTTCTGGGCCATATTCAGACTGTATGATTTGTCAGGGCAAGCTTTACTTGGGTCACCTATCCATCTCTCCTAAGGAACAAATGCATGCCTGGAGCTGTTTCTCACAAGGTATATAGTTCTGTCTTATGACCTTGCTGCAGATCCCAGGGGCCTGCACTGTGTCCTCTTGTTTGCTCTAGGTGCCATAGTGCATCTTTTCCCACCACAGGGATCTATACATGATAGGGTCTGCTCAACTGTTTGGCCCAAGAGCCTGGGCTGTTTGCACTGTATCCTGAACCAGCTCCGGAGCTTTGTACTACTTTGGGACCAGCTCAAATTTGGCAGCCTTCCATTTGACCTAGTATATGGGCTAGGGCAGTATTCCTAGGTATATGATTTCAAGATTCGAAGAAGCCTACTAGGCACCGGGCTTCCTTCTTTGTGCTAGGGGATGTAAGATGCAATAATTTTCCTCTTATTTTGGGGGTATATCTGGGCAAGCCTTGACTATTGCACTCTTAAATTTCACTAAACTGGCATACCTCTGAATCTTCATAGGTCTTAACATTCAATTCATGAAGCATATATGTCTTACCAAGCTCTCTGACATACTAGTCATCTCTTGCTTGTTCTGCCCAGTTGGTATGGTATCATCAATATAACTGATCAGTGGGATACCCTGGCGATATTCAGGTGGTTCAGCTCTCTTTTTACTGTTTAGTGACGGAGGGCAGAGCATTAACACAGCTCTGAGAAAGACTGTAAATATGCTGTGTTTGGCACAACAGCAGCAATTACAGATGCTCCTTGACTAAGCCTGTAGTAGTCTAAAATCATTCTTAAGGATCTCTATAGTTTCTCCAGGGGCCAGACTGGCGAATTAAATGCAGTTATGATTGAGACCATCACCTCTTAATTCTTCATGGCATTAATAGCAGTGTTAATTTCTGCCATCCCACCTGCTTCTCTACCCCTGAGATGCAATATTCCTTTTTATTTACTATCTTGGCTGGGGGAGGGCAGTTTCATGGGTTTCCACTTGGCCTTACCTACTATGATTACTCTTCCCTATAGGCTAAGGATGTGGGGAATTATTCTAATGCAGAGTAGAAGAATTCAAATTTTACCCTTGGGTGTTGTAGAAAAGAACATTTGGTCAGTCCTAGTTGTCCACTGTGACCTGGACTTTAGCTAGGACTCCCTTTATTACAGGGTTCCAATAAACAACCACTTCATGCCATGATGATACCTTAATGTCCACTCACACCTCAGTTCTCCAGCTGTTTCCGTATTCCTCCTACCTCACTGTACAGTGACCTGAGAAAATGGCCATAGCTCCCTTTGAGGGAAGGACTGGGGGAATCATTACAGCCCGAAATTGCTGTGAGGTTCTTTCTTCCAGGGAGGAGGCCCCTTTGTTAATCAATGGGTTCCAGATTTGAAAACTGCCTCAGGGAAATGAACAAGAGCTCCTTACTTTTTATTGAGGCAATTGCCCTCATCTCTCTGCTCCTGCATCTTTGCCTTTTTTGGTTATAGATGCTAAGCAGCGCCCTTTTTGACAGCTCATCTGTTTTGTCCCTGGGGATACTATGCTCTATTAACCATCTCCACAACTCCCTGAAGATAACATCCCCTTGGTGTGTCTCCACTGACCTTGCCTTGCCCTTATTATAATTGCAGCCTCCTGCCTTCTGGTGATTAAATAGTGCCACCTGGCTTCTGCTGGTGGGGAGCATCTTCTGGGTGGAAGTTAATGAGCTCAGCTCTGTGACAGCTGATACTACCTTCAGCCTCAGCCTGCAGAAGCAAGCTGCCAGTGAACTTCTTAACGATCTTCAACTTTGTCACTGTAATGAGGTGTATCTCAGCCCTCACCAGATCATGCCTAAGGCCCAGGTGAATGGTATGTCTTTGGATCCCCCCTATGGATGGGTCAGGTAGGTCTCCTTGCCTTTTACATATGTTCATTCTAGCATATCCATTGTCCTGAGCCCCTTTATTCCTTTCTCTGACATCTGTTAACGTAACTCAGGCATTTCCACTTCACTGAGCACAGGCCTTGTTTTTTCCAAGACTCTGAAAATCACCCTATTAGGGAATTTTCTTCATTCCCTGGGGTGCTAAACTCTGTGTCCCCAAAACAATGAACTCAAGTGAATTCTTTTTTGTCTGTCCCACATTCTAGCCCCCTTAATTAACTATCCTCAAATTCCAAACCTAGGAGTATTTTCTTGGCTCCTGCTTGTACAAAATAACAAATGCTTAAAACTCTTTGGTTATATAGTCTGTTTCACCACTTATGAGGCCCAGCACCTCTCCAGACAGGTTAGGAAGGGTTGTAGCACTGGAGGAAGCCAGAAAAGGTATTAGGAGAAGCTCCTGAGGGGTTTCATCTGTTACATGGCAGGGGGCAGAGAGGTGGGAGGGCGACCTGTACCATCATCAGCGTGGTAGAAATACTAGCTCTTAACAAGAGAAGGGTGGGCCATCTCTGTAAACCTAGGGGGGGTCTGAGGGTTCTGCAGAGCCAACATCCCCAGGTGCATACATCCAAACCTCCCCATCTCATGTTGCAGGTTCCCACATTTTCCCTAGCAAGGCTTTGACCTTTGCATGACACTTCGGCTGAGTCTATTAGCCAGAGTTCTCTAGGGGAACAGAACCAGTAGGACATATATCCATATCTGTCTATATGTGTAGAGAAGTTTATTATGACAAAATCGACTCATGCAATTATGAAAGAAGAGAAGTCCCACCATCTGCTGTCTGCAGGCTGGAGACACAGGAAAGCCGGTTAATTTATTTTGAGTCCTGAGATCCAGGCAAGCCAATGATCTAGATTCCAGTACAGGTATGAAAGCCTGGCACCAGAAAGCTGAGTACAGGGAATCAACATCTCAGCTGAAGCAATTAGGCAGGAAGGGGCAAAATACTCCTTCTTCCATCTTTTGTTCTGTTCAAGCCCGCAACAGATTGAATGATGCCCACTCACACTTGGAAGACAAGTGCTAATCTCTTTCAGGAGCATCCTCACAGACACACCCAGAAATAATGTGTAATCTGTGGCCAATCTAGCTGACATACAAAAGGAATCCTTCATAATTGCATGAGTTGATTTGTGACTATATCTGCATTCATCATATTTCATTGCTTGTGCTGTTAACAGATTATACTCAATCACCACAAATAATCAGCTCACTGCAATGTCTCCTAAACATTCTCCTTAATTCCTCTTCTCCCCCAACCCCAATCTATTCTCAACATAGAAGCCAGAAGGAATCTGTAAAGTCAGATCATGTTCTTCTATCAAATTTCCCTAATATCTTCTCATCTCAGTAGCCAAAGTCTTACAATACTCTATGAGGACTTACACGATGTGATTGTCCATTACATCTCTGAACTCATCCCCTAGGATACTTTTTCTCACTCTGTTTCTGTTGTATTTTCTTCTTTGCATATTCTTGATAATGTCAGGCATCCACCTTAAGAATTAGCACCAGCTGTTTCCTCTGTATGGAATATCCTCCCCCCATAAATCTAACGGACTAATGCCCTTATTCCCTTCAAATATTTGCTCAAATGTCACCTTTCAAAGGGATACACCCTGACACTCCATTCAGAATTGCAACACTACTATCCTCATTAGCTTGTTTCATCTTTTTCCCATAAAGCTTCTCATCCTCTAACATATGACATACTATTAATCGATTATTACTATTCTTTATTTGCTGCCTACTCTCCAGAGAATATAATCTCTAAAGATGACATTTAATATGAAATGTGAATGACAAGAAGAAAATGCATTATAGGTACAAGTGCTAATGTTAAATCCTTAGAGAAAAGTGGGCTAGATGTTTTTGAGGAGCCAAAGAAGGTCAACATAATGGCAATTTAGTAGGACAAGTTTTGCTCAGGAGTGAGAGGGTTCCTAGAATGTGAGATGTTTTCAGGTTTAAGATCAGAACAGTCTCCGGCAGGCCTTGGTCTTGGTCACTGTGATGGGTAGAATTCTAAGATAACCCCCAAGAGTCTCACCCCGTGGTATACATGCACCTTTTCTCAGTTATTCAATCAAGCACTAAAGTAGGTGCTGCTGTGAACTCCCTACTCAGTGGACTCTAAGGAAAAGAGAGTATCTTAGATGGACCTGACCTAGCTAGATGGGCCTTTTAAAAGAATCTAGAGTGATTTCAAGAAGGGCACGTTTTCCTCTGAACCTGAAAGCAAGCAAGCAAGCAGCTATGTTATGAACTGCTTATGTGTGGATAGGAGCTGAGAGTGGCTTCTAGCAGCTGTGAGCAACACTATGTACCAGCCAGCTAGAAATGGGGAATTAAGTCCTAAAATCAAAGAGTCTAAATTCTGCCAACAATTTAAATGAATTTGATAGAGGGCTTAAGCTCCAGATGAGAACACAGCCCTCACTGACACCTTGATTTCAGCCTTGTGAAGACCTGACCAGCGAGCCTCATTATGCCATGCTGAGACCTCTGACCTACTGAATCTGTAAGGTAAGAAATGGATATTATTTTAAGTAGTTAAGTTTGTGATAACTTATTACACTGTAGTAGAAAACTAATACAGTGTCCTGAAGCAAGGAGGAGTTTTTAAGAGAAATTCAGAGGAAAGGCAGGCTCTAGATCATTATAGCTTTTTGTTTTGCTTCCTTTTTTAAGTCAGAAGAAGGAGTTTGATTTTATTCTCAGTGCTATGAGAAGATAAAAGATTATTTTAAAAAGAGAGGTGCAAGATGAAATATTTTTTCTGACATGCCCATGACCCCTGGATCCTTAAAAATACTACTGATGTGGCAGACCCTGAATCTTCATCAAGTTTATCTGTCTCATCTCTGTAATACATATGTCTCAACAAAGCCCCTAGTAGTGGGTCAATGTGATGTTCTGTCCATGTGGTTCAGATCTCTTTGGACTATGTTATGACACACCACTTGGAAGTTGATGCAGCCCTGAGGTAAAACTGTAAATGTATTCTTTTTTTTTTTTTTTTTAAGAGTTTATTTATTTATTTGACAGAGAGAGATCACAAGTAGACAGAGAGGCAGGCAAAGAGAGAGAGGGAAGCAGGCTCCCTGCCGAGCAGAGAGCCCGATGCGGGACTCGATCCCAGGACCCCGGGATCATGACCTGAGCCGAAGTCAGCAGCTTAACCCACTGAGCCACCCAGGTGCCCTGTAAATGTATTCTGTTGTCAGTTCCATGTGATTATGAAGTTTTAGTGAGACTCATTTACTGATAGTGTTATAGATAGCAAAGAATACATTCACCAAATCAGTGGTTATATGCCATGTCCAGAAGACTTTTTAATCTACTCTAGAAAATATACTATACCTGGCAAGGTGTCCGCAGTTGGAGCTATTACTTGGTTAAGTTTGTTGTGATCTATTTTAATTCTATAGTATCTTTCTAATTCATGTAGGGAATAGACTGGTGAACTAGAGGTGTATAGGGACCTACACTCCAGAATTTTTAAAATCCTTAATGGTGATGTGAATTTCTATCACTCTCCTCCTCCTTCAAGGCGATACTGTTTTTGATATATTCTGGCTGAGGGTGGGTTTGGGCAGTTTCAGAAGCTTGCCACTCACTTTCAGTTGTCTGTTAATTGATCTCAGCTTTTTGTTATCTTCTTGCAAAACATACATTCAATTTTATTTTTCTTAATTTTACCGTTTTCTCCATATGTTTCAAATAACTGACAGATTGTGCATTCCTTTCCACTGACATATTATTCTGATTCACAAGTGAATTTTTGAAAACTTGAGCCAATACCTTGTGCCAGGGACTATCCTGTGCTTACCTATCACAGGTGACAAGTCTTTGATGCCTGTTGGTGGCAAATGATCCAGCTCTGAGACCCATCTGATTGCCTGCTTTCTTGGACCACTCTTATTATCAACTGTCACAAGTTGGGTCTATAGTAATCAGACTCTGAGATGAAGTTAAATGTGCAGATGTTTTCTAGGGAACCATCCTAGAAATTAATACTTTTAGAAACTGGGTAAAAGAAGGGTTGGGCAGAGGAAGAAGATGAGCAGTAACAAAGGTCTGACAACTTAACCCTACCCACTCAGAGCTCTGAAGATACAGAGGGCTCTTTAGAATGTCCATCAAAGCAGCTATCGTTGATTACTGCACGTTACCGCTGAGTGAGTCCTCAGGAAGCAGAGGTTTGTTTGATCTTTACATCAGTCATTTTAACGACTCAGCAGTTCAAATGGCTGTGTATTTTTACTCTTTACTCCAGCAGTCATTGGATATAGTTCACTCTGGCAATAATGTGACCTGGGATAAGGCAGCTCTCCATAGCTGAGACAATCTGTAAAAGGGTTGACAACTGAAGAATGTCTACTAATAGCAGTCCCTGCAGCCAGGGCAACAAATTCTTCCATGAAATGGGATTTTGAAAGTATTTCTCCGTACCCATCAAAACAACTGTCATTATCATAGCTTACCAATGAATACTAACTGAGGTTTTTTTGTTTGTTTGTTTTGTTTTCCCCATCTTCACGAATCAGTCATTTTAATGAACAATAAGTATAAAACAAAGAAGGGTTGACTCGGTGATCTTCAGGTCTCAGTCCAACTGGTACAAGGTGTGTTGAGTTATGAGTAACCACACCTTGGTCATTACCACAGGACCCAGCACTTCTAATCCTGATGTGAGGTGTGGTGATGTGTGCAAGGGATGGTTCTCTGTGTGACCTGTTATGCTCATGGCAGTTTCTGATGATAAGCCTGAGTCTCAGGAGCTAGGGAGCCCCTCACTTGAGGTGTCTGAGAACCAGAAGGTTCTACCAAGTGCCTCCTACATAGAGTCTCCTCAGTCAGACTTGGCTTGGGGTCCAGGAGGCTGGGAGAGCAGCTGGTGTGCTTTTCTGCCTTCTTAGTGTGCTTCTGCTGACTCTTGACAAACTTTGTCTTGATTATGAAGCTGAGGCTGCACTTGGCTCATTTGAAGGACCACTTCCTGGTGTGGAGCTGCAGGTGGTTGATCAGGTATAGCACTTCTCACAATCAGGACATTGGAGGAGACACTCACCTATATGCAGGGTGTAGAGGCTTTGGGGAGCCAGAAGCACACAAAGCTCTTCCTGTGATCCTGGGTACCAGTGGCTCTGACCCTTATCAAAATGTGCAGTTGCTTGGCAAGGTGCCCCACCCTGTGTGCAGTGCTTCCTATATTTCATATCCAGGTGCAGTAGTGGGCAGGGGGTGGAGGCGAGAAGGCCTCTGCTCGATAGCCTTGTGGCAAAGAGGATGGCAGAAGGAGTCACCATCAAAGTTTTCCAAAACTGAGCAGCTGTGGGTGTGTGGGCACCACAAGCAGTGGGTGTGGGAGTAGGGGTTTCTCCAGGGGGGCATCTGACTGAGGTAGTTACAACTGTATGGCTTCTGAAAGTCTTATCAGCAAAGCTTTCTGGAGTCAGTGCCATGAGGAGGGCCTCTTTGGGCCCCAGGGGTCACTCTGGTAGCTCAGCTGTGGAGCTTGTCCTGGGGAAGAGGCATGTAGGGGGAAAAGTGACTGTAGCCACTGTGTTCACATGCCTCATTACCTGATTATCCTCTGGCACAAAGTCTCACTACTCTCTACTCACTACTCTCTCACTACTCAGAGGTTCTTTTTCTTCTCAGAAAGTATGCACTTTGGGGGCTTGAGCTATTGCTCACACCCACTACCAGTATCTTTTAGCATATTAATCTCTGCACGGAGTTCTCAATATTCTTGAACCTCTCTCCCATAAAGAAAGGAAATAGCATTCCCCCTAAAACCCAGGTCTTTCAAAGTGGGAGGGGCATAGAAAAGCTGACTGAACTTGATTAGGCACAAGCCTTTAATGTCTGTCTACCACAGCCCTCTCAACACACTGATTCTCTGAGCGGACAGGCTTCATTTTAGCTCATACCTGTATAGTTGGGCATGTGTTCCTATGTGTACTTATGTGTGAGGGTTAAGTGGGTGTTCCATCCATAGCTCATTTTGACATCCTGGCCTCACCCTTCTATCAGCTGAACCAAATCTGCCTGGCTTCTCTCCCTGTCCCCTGATGGAGATTAGGCTCTTATATGGTCTGGTTTTGCAAACTGCTCTCCTGCCATCTCCCCAGTATGTTCATATACCAGTGTATTCTCTCTTGTTTGTTGTAGAGCTAAAACTCTATTTGTGAGTTCAGTGCTTACTATTTTTTTTTAATTATGGCAGTTTGAAATCAAAGACTATGACCAGATACCTGAGTTACATGTTCTCCAATATTTCATGTTAGTTATGAGTCCTAAAGATTTTTTGGCATATATGTAGGCTTGTTTGTCCAGAGTAAAGGCAGGAACACTAGAGGGAACTATTGTCTGATTTCAAAGATTAGGATATTAAAACTGTATTCATATACTAGCCATTAAAATGTATACAAGGCAAACTATTGTTAATCTAAAATACATTTTGAGGATCTGTCATTTCACTGTGATATTGGTAAAACTTTTAACCAAATGAGATGAATGGAAGAGTCTCTGTTCTGTGCTTGGTTGTGATCTACTCTCTTCTCTCTGTCCACTTAACTATTTTTACACTGTGCTAGTTTGTGCCAGAATGGGATATTCAGTGGATCAGATGTTTTATGCTAACTACTAAAGCTTATTTTCTCTGACAGTAACTACCTCAACATTAGATGCAAAGAACAGAATTTTTCTCACCTGAGTTTCTGTTATTCTAATAACATTTATTCCTAATTTGCTAATATAGGTATTTCTGATGGGCTTCAAGAAGATCTATGGCCTATTTCTTCCTTGTAATTTCTCTTCTACTATGAAGTAGAAAAGAGCTCTGGGCATGGGGAAAAAAACACTGAAGCTGTAATTATAAATCTCTATGTAAACAAGAGTTTTTTCCCTTGTTATTAAGTAGATTTGAAAAATAAATATAATACTGATAAAGGGGTGCTCTACAATGATCAAAATAATCCACTATATATGAATAGTTATTGAACTGTAGGGAAGAATCCCCTGGAGTGTTTATTTAAGAAGACATAGTTTTTTTTTGTTTTGTTTTTTTCTTTTAATCTATTTCTCAAGACTCCAATTTAGTAGGATTGGGTGGGGTTCAAGAATTGGTGTTTTTATCAATCATGCAAGATAATTTTGAAGCAAGCGGTGAGCAGTCATCACTTGGAGAGTTATGACAAAAAGCTTTTATGTACATAAATTGGCTGATATTGTTAGAAGAAAGGAATCTTGGCAAACAGCTGTGTATAACATCATAATCTCAAAGATGATAAACTAGAATCTCGGAGTCTTTCACCTTGAAGTCACTGCCAGAACCCAAGCCAATGCTCTTTCCATCATCACCTTGTAACTAGCATGTCATCAAATAGACAAGGTTGGTTTGACAGAAATCAGATTCCAAAACGTTACTGAATTCAGTAAATTTTACTGTGATTCTCATGATAAAGTTGAATCCTTTGCACTTTGATTACTATGTGGTTGTATTGATATAAACAACATCAATTCTTAATTTTCTAAGAGCTACTTTGATAGGCAGAAATATCATTACATGTCTCAGTGCTTTGCATGTGAAAAAGATCTTGTCGTATACATTCTTTAGTACCTCTTGGAGATGTGAATGGAAGTGCCTGACTTGCGACATGAAAGCTTGAGATAATATATAGATGTAAGACTCCAACCACATCAACCCAAATCTATTTGGATTGTATATATCCTCTCCAGAGATTCTAAAGAATTTTTAAAAGATGAAAAGACAATTTATCCCTCTTTTCAACTTATATCCTGGTAGATACTGTGGTTTCTTTGGATAGACACTGAAATATAGTTTTAACATATGGCCCATATGCGTTTCTAATTAAAATGTTCAATGTCAAGTACTAAAGAGTCTTCTTCCCATAAATTACTTTGCATTTTTCTGGTTTTCCAAGCTGAGAATTTTTGGAAAATATCATTTGAGTATGTACTTTCATTGGGGAATCATACTTTTGGCCCAAAGTTCTTATTGATGTTAATTCTTGGCTTATACTAAAAGTAGGAAAGTCTAATTTGCTTTGCAGTACTATTTATGAATCTGGGAGAAAAAATGTAGGCAGTAAACCTTGATGGCATGATAAAGTAGGGAACACAGTAAGCAGAATGCAGTAAAACAATATAAAAAAGGCAAACTGGACTATTTTAGAATTTAAAAAATCATGAAATTATGATTTAGTGTTAAATCTGATTGTTGACTTCCCTATTTAAAATTTGATGTAAAATCTTAACATCCTTCTAATTTAGCTGTGAGTTTGCAACCTTTTATACCTCCTATCTTTTCAATCTGGCGACCTCCAAAGAAAACATACCAACAAAATTCTTATAACTATATAATTCTTTCAGAAAAGTACCCTTTTCTTTCTTTTGTTTACAATTTGTATGCATATAAAAATTGCAGTGGTAACTTTGAGTGTAAATTGTAATGCAAATTCTTGGTAATCATCATAAAAATTTTTGTTTTACTTAAGCAACTGTAGTCCACCAAAGGGAGAGAAGAATGGGAATGGAGCAAGGAGTGACAAGGTTTAGGAATGTGGTAAGAGATCATCTGAAGCATGAAAATGGGGGAGCAAAGGCAGGGCAGTCAGGAAGGAGCAATGGCCCAAAGATGTAGTGAAAACTGTTTCTCATTCATTACTTACAGTAAAATTGAATTTGAAGTTTTAATTTTTTAAAGTTTGTTAATGTCCGCCAATTAAGAGTAACATTAAATTTTTCTCTTGCATCTGACTGAGAATATAGGTGTCTGTCTTAGCTTTGAATTTTGACAAACAGAAACGTGATTCTCTTTCCTCTTCACTTTATCCTATCCTATTCCAGGGGTCAGTTTAAATGCCACTTCCTGAATTCCTAAAATAGGTAATGTTCCCCATTATATATACCTATTGTGCGATATATTTTTGTGGCATAGTTTATCGTATTTCCTTTAAATTAATTGCTTAATGACTGTTCTTTATGCCTAAATTGTAAGTCATCAGAAGGCACTTTACCAAACAGAGTAGGTGATTAATATTTGTTGCATTGTCTCTACGGGGGTGCTCCTCCCTCTTTTCTGAGGACTGCTCTTTCCTACCTGGGCAGATATTTCAAATATTACAATCCTGTAATTCATTTGTTTGTTTCTTTGCGGTGTTTGTTGTTGTTGTTTAGACCAACTTGTTTAAAAAAATGCGTGCTACAGAAATAGTCTTCCTTTTTTAAAAAAGATTTATTTATTAGACAGTGTGTACACACATGTGTGAATGCAGGGAGGGGCAGAGGAAAGGATCTTCAAGCAGACTTCCTGTGAGCAGGGAGCCCATTGCAGGGCTCAATGCCTGGACCCTGAGATCATGACTTGAGCCGAAATCAAGAGAATCAGACACTTAACAGCCTGAGCCACTCAGGTGCTCCCAAAAGGAAAATCTTGGTAGCTTATTATAGGCTGTTACCAAAAAATGCTATAATGCCAGGAAGGGATCTTTGCATGTTGGAAGAGAGTACTCACTTATGGAAGACAAAGAAGAGGGAAGAGGAAGAACTAGAAAGACATAAGAACTGGCTGCATTCATAACCCTAGGAAGGAGCAGTTAAAAAAAAAAAAAAGTATGCTGTTAAAAATGGAGGAGGGAGTCTTGTGCTCTCTTCAGAAAGAAAATACTTCTTGTGGTAATTGATAACTAATTATTTTTGTGATTATACTAGCAAACTTCAAGGAGAAGGAAAGCTTTCTGCCACTATCAAATACAGAAAAGAAAAATAGCTTTCAAATTTACCCCTCATAATACAGACTATTTAGAAAACTTGTCCTGGGCCTATGACTTTGGTACTACAAGTTTAGCCAGGCCTTTTCCCTTCCTTAATTTTGACCCTGACTTGAATTTCCTTAATAATCTCATATTCTTCTTCTTCTTCTTCTTTTTTTTTTTTTCGTTTCTATCATGTTTATCCATTATGTTTATTTATTCCACATTTTCTTTTTAAATTTCTTGGAGAAAATGACACAGATAATTTAATGTTAAATGTTTATATATTTGCTTTGAATTAAGTACAAGTTTTCCTTTTCCCTTTTGCTCATATTGAGTGAGATCCACGACCAAACCAAGTTTTGAAATTGTGTGTAATCTTTCAAAGAAGAGGAACCAAAGTAAAGGCTATTAATCTTGCATACTGAAATCTGAGTGACAAAATGCCCTATTTTCCAAGGTGATAAATTTTTCACCTTTATAACTCTACCTCTAATTATAATTTAAATGGAAAAACCAAATCCTCAAAAATGAAAAATCAAATCAAATGAAATTCATCGTAAAATAAAGGTTGGTGGAACTGTGTCTTTATATTAAGATTCTTTATAAAAATCATACTATTTGTTGACTATTTTTCTCATTTATTTCTGGGGGGGCAATAGTTTTTTCTTTGCATATTACCATGAGGAAAAAAGTACTTTGTAAGATTTCCTTCATTTAACACAATTTTTTAAAATTATGGTTATATTTCATGCCCATAACTCAGCACAATCCTATGGCTCAAAAAAAAAAAAAAAAAAAAAAGAAAAAAGAAAAAGAGAATGGGTGGATAAATGAGTGTATTCAATGGCAGAAAATGTAATGTAAAGTTTTTTTAATTTTTTCAGCTAGAAATATTTTTGAAGTATGAAATTAACTGTTGACCACTGACAAATTTTGACAGTTCCTACTTACTGTATGTGGAAGGAAACTTGCCACAAAAAATACTATAAAATAACCAGGTTATGGAGAAAAAATAATTGAGGCCCAGATTTTGTAAATAATATGTCAAAACTTCCTTGCTTGGTGGATGGCATGGTAGAAAGGAAATGTAACTTGGAGGTAGATAAAACTGAATTTTAATATTCCTCTGCCAATTTCTAGATCTGAAGTTGTAGAAGATACTTAATATTGGTTTCCACATTAGCAAAACTCAGTAATATGTAACTGTTATATCAAATTTAAATGAGAAAATGTGTATAAAACCACATAGTACATTGCCTACAGAGAATAAACCATTTTCCCACATTGCCTGAGTTTAACTACTCTGCTGCCAAAAGGATGAGCAAAAAGGTTTATCTTCTCAGTATACTGAAGAACTTTGTAGGATGAGTATACAGGAGAGATAGGAGAGAACAGTTGTGGTAATAAATTATTTCCTCAACAGTTAGTGTAGGGTCATCTGGGTGGCTCAGTTGGTTAAGCCTTTGCTTTTTGCTCAGGGCATGATCCCAGCATCCTGGGATTGAGCCTTTGGTCCAGCTCTCCGCTCAGTCAGGAGCCTGCTTCTCCCTCTCCCTCTGCCCGCTGCTCTACCTACTTGTGTTCTCTCTCTCTCCATGTCAAACAAATAAGATCTTTAAAAACAAACAAAAAATGATCATTGAGCTCATTTACAGCGACACTCCATAGCCAATAGAGCACTGCTGGTATAGAGCTGCTGCTTGTGCCTCGAGTATGGGGCCCTGCTTGCTTATTAACTTTATGCACCAAGTAAGGACACAAAGCCTGAGGATACCACAGTCTGACTGCTCACACTTCACACTCACCATGTATTTAGAACCACTGAAGTCATCTCCCGATCTGCTTCACCAAACGCATCAACATCAAGTAAAATGTGCTTGATAAATTCAGTGATAATTTGAAAGCTGTGTCGAAAGCACATTTTGCTGAAATGGAAATACTAATAAAACCGTGGACTCAGAAGGAGTCCATTATCCTCCTCACCAAGTTTGCAGAGAAATTGCCTCTCGTTAGTTCCCATTCCCTGGTGGATTCCGGCTATTTTTACAACTGGGTTTAAACAAAGCGTCTAGGACTACCTGCCAAGGAGGAGCAGGCACTGTGTTCAAGGGGTTTGCTCATCACATGAGGTAATGGCACATCTGTTTGGACCATTTGAGCTGAGATAGCAGATGCTGCTGCAAACTGGATATTTGGAGAAACAACAACAAAAATAAAGTGAAAGCTACATTGAAACAGTCCCCCTTCAGTGCAGATGCGCAGGCTGCTGCCAAAGACGTGCAGAGAGCTGTCTGCACATCCCAGCCATGGTGGGGCAGCTCTGATGCATCACAGATCTCTTCAGCTAGTTGGAAGTAGTTGAATTTTTTTTTTAATGTAACAGATTCCTTACAACATTAGAACATTGGAAATGATAGTCTTAACTGGTGTAACTTCTGGCAAATGGCAAAGTGTGCTTTGTGGCTCTGTTCAACAAAAAATGGTTATACAATCCAGGCTAATGTTGAAAATTGCCAGATATCATTCCACCTCTATCTAGTCTTCACGGACCTAACCTCTCTGGGCAGTTCATGTCCTATAGCTGGGTGCTTTTCAAACACACAACAACCTATTTATCATTAGTTTTTAATCTGTCTCTCAGACTGTCCAATGAAGCAATCTGTTCTAGTGGTCAGACTGTGCATTTGGGCTTATTTTTATTTAGTATTTTTATTAGTTAGATCAACTCAAATTGTGTATTTTAAAATACGTTTTTTAGTATAAACTTTTCTTGGGAGCATCAGAGGAGATAGTCAAAATAGGTTTTCATTAATGAGGACTATTTTTGGTGTCTGTAAAAAAACCAGTACTACCAGGCAGCTGCTATGCATAGGGTAACTTTACAACTGTGTTTGCCTTGGTAATCCCTATTGTTACCACTTATCCTGGGATTCTATTGAGCTTGTTACTGTCTCTAGATTTTTCAATCTTAAAGTACTAATTTTATTAAAATAAACTTGGATGGTTTTGGCAAAGAACATTGTTCTTTGAATTTCTGTTACAGTTTCAGCTGGTAATTTTGAAAGGATTGGCAGTAAACAGAGTTCTTATTTTAACATGTATGTAAATGTGAAAGTTGACCAGTCTCCCTGTCTCCCCCACCCCCCAAGGCCCCCATCCTCCTTCCATAGCCCTTTGTAGATATAAAGTAACTAAACTTGTCTTTCCAAAGAAACACGAAATGTTTGCTGATAAAATGAAGTGCTCTCAGCTGTACATGGCTAGAGACAGCTAGCTAACTCTGTGATACTCAGTGGTGGCTAAGAAGTGTTTTTTGTTTGGTGACCTGTTTTTATTTTATTAGGAAGGAAACAACTGAGGACCCCAGCCGCCTGCCAAGCACTCCTGCTGTGAAAACAACAAAAATCCAGTTATCACATCTAATGCTTCCAAGTAGATTCCTTCCTCCTTAGACCACATTGTACTGCTTATTTTTAGCATCACCAAAAATGTGTCATATATTGACAGTGAAGCAGGACATATTCTTATCTAGTACTTCCACATATTCCCCAAATATAGACAACCTGCAGTTCCTTGCTGCTGCAGGAACCCTATAAAGTATGGGGAGGGAACATTTGTTACAAAAAAATATTATAATCAACAAGGTGTAGTCACCCAACACCTTAGAGCTTCCCCTAAGTATGGGGAGCTCCCTCCCCATACTTAGGAGAAAAGGACCCCTTGAACTAATATCCCTTCCCCTTCACAATGATTGAGCCTAGGAAATTTGTCTAATAGCTATAAAAATATGTGCATCTATTGGTGGGTTGGTGGGAGGTAGGCAGTTCCAGAGAAGCCCCTCATTGGTGGGTTGAGGAAGAGATGGATTAAGAAAGGTTGAGGTAGCTAGGGATTTGTGCTCTTGTAGGAAGACTGGAAACCAGACCGTTAGCTGTCATGGTAGCCTTTTAGTCAAGTGTGACCCAGGGTGAGAAAGTTACAACCTGGATGCCATCACAGTGCTTAATCCTTCCCCAGCACAGGGTTGCTATGGTGAGGACTTTGTGTTCATTAAAGTGGTCCATTCTTGAGGCTGGGATCATTGAAGAGCATGAGCAAGGGGGTAAGTGGTCCCATCCAGATGCCTGGGGAGTAAAAGCCAGCACACCCAGTAATAAAGGATCCAAGATAAAGGGCCTGGGCTGCCAAGACACTCAGTATTTAATTTCTAAAAGATATAAGGGCATTCCCTAAGAAGATGAAGATGTGCTATTGCCTAAGAAATCATGAAAGTGTCAGCATGCCAGTAATCATAGTGATGGGAAGTGTTGGAAATTATAGGTTAAGTATATAAGAAATATGTGATAAATGGGGGTTGAGCAGTTCTGTCAAGCTTACAAAGAATACTCTTGAGTATTTTTGTTATAGTCATATGGTTATATGTTGTATAAGGCAAGCCTATAATTGTGTATATGTATGTACATGTCTTTGCATATAACTATGTGTAGTGTGTGTATGTATATGTGTGTGTGTGTGTGTGTATGTATGTATCATAACTTTACAACTGGGTCTGCTCTAATAATCCTTATTTTTGCTAATTATCCTGGTATTTAATTTGTCATTTGTCCTAGATTTTCAGTCTTAATGAAGTATTAATTTGAATTAAAATAGGCTTGCTAACTACCATATTGTTCTTGAGCTTCTGTCATAGCTTCAGCTGGTATAGTACATGAGATGCACAGGCAATAAACAAAGTTCTTATTTTAACATGTAGTTAAATAAATATATATAAGTTGATCAGTCCTCCCCATCCTCCTTTGCAATATGTGTGTATGTATTACTTACTAACATTTTTAATGTTGTCATAAATCCTTTCCACAATAAGATGCTTAAAATCTAAATTCCTGTGTAATGAAAAACTTAATAATGAAATTCAGTTTTTCAAGAAAGTTGATGGTGATTTCTATAACTTGACAAAATATTTGTTGACATTAATCAACCAGTATAGGGGCTACAGTGACAATGCCAAAATCAGGATGCTTCCTAAGAGGCACAAGACAGTGTTTTAAATGTTAGTAATTATTTAGGGAAGATCATAGCAACAATTCAATATGGCCTACTGCAGAGGGTTTATTTATTTATTTATTTATTTTAAAGATTTTATTTATTTAAGATAGAGACCAAGAGAGCAGGAGCAGGAGAGCAAAGAGAGAGGGAGAAGCAGGCTCCCTGCTCAGCCATGTGGGACTTGATCCTAGAAAAATGGGATCATGACTTGAGCCAAAGGCAGACCTTGACTGAGCCCCCCAGGTGCCCCCAGAGATAATATTTAAATAGCATTTTGTCTGTCTGACTTTTGGTGTAGATCAAATGACAATTAAAAAAAAGTATTCATTTTGTATTTAGAGGTTTTTGTTTGCTTTTTGTTTTGTTTTTAGAGAGTGTGTGCATGCAGGAAGTTGGGGGGCAAGGAGAGGGTAGAAGGGGAGAGAGAATCTCAAGCAGTTTCCATGCCCAGCACGGAGCCCATGGTGGAGCTCAATCTCACAACCCTGAGATCATGACCTGAGCCAAAATCAAGAGTTGGTCGCTTAATCCACTGAGCTAGCCAGGTACCCCACTCAAAGTTGTTTTTTATGTGTGGATATACAGAAATTGATGCAAGAGTTGTGAACTCATTAACAGAAGAACTTGCAAAGTTTTTTTTTTTTTTTTTAAGATTTTATTTATTTATTTGAAACAGAGAGAGAGATCACAAGTATGCAGAGAGGCAGGCATAGAGAGAGGAGAAAGCAGGCTCCCCGCTGAGCAGAGAGCCCGATGCGGGCCTCGATCCCAGGACCCTGAGATCATGACCTGAGCCGAAGGCAGAGGCTTAACCCACTGAGCCACCCAGGCGCCCAAGAACTTGCAAAGTTTTAAATCTGCAAAATCAGATCAATAATTCAAACAATAACTTAAATTTTCCCATTCCAAATCATAGAGTCAAATCTCTACTTCTGGAGGACCACTCTACTGACTGATATATGACATTATTATATGTGCTATTATAAATTCAATTAAGGATTTCACATTAGGATAAATTACATGTGTTTGCAATGATAGTGCAAGTATGTAGATGGCAGAGTGAGTATAGCATGTGTAAGAAAATCATGTTCTTAATTGGAAAACTCGGACCTGGTTTCAGTGAACATATAATTTATAATTTTTTAAAACAAGTTGTAATATTCTACCAGTCAGAAAAGGCTTTAGTTGTCAAAATGTATAAATATTATATAAACATTAGGCCAAGACAAAAATATGACAAAAGCTTGGCCTAATGTTTATATAATATTTATGCATTTTGACAACTAAAGCCTTTTCTGACTGGTAGAATATTACAACTTGTTTTAAAAAATTATAAATTATATGTTCACTGATAAATGTTCACTGATAAATTATATGTTCACTTGGTAAGCATAGTTGTTTAAAAAAATGTGGAAGGCTCATCTCTTGTGAAGTAGTAAATGATTCCATCACATTGGAAAAATGTGTTTGCAGTTTCTAATAAGTTAAGCACTTGCCCTCTGACTCAGTAATTCCAATCTAAGTATATATCTAAGAGATATAAATGAATGTAATACGTTCCCTAAAAGACTTACAAAATAATATTTACAGTAGCTTTATTCTTAAAGGCTGAAACTGCAAACAACTTAAATGTCAGTCAAGAGAATGGATAAAAACAAAAATGTGATCCATCATACAAAAAAATTCCTTTCTGCAATTAAAAAAAGATGAGTGCATGATGCAGGTAACAATATGAATGAATGTCACACACATAATCCTGAATGGAGGGAACCAAACATAAAAAAATACATACAGACAGACATAAAAGAGTATGATTTCCTTGTTACGAAGCTCAAGAACAGGTAGCACTAATCTATGGTGATATAAATAATTCAGCAGAGTATCCGCCTTTGGTTTGAAAGGGCAGTTGACTAGGAATAGGCAAAGTGGGTGATGGTAATATTCTATATCTTGATGAGGAGGGTACATATAGGGGATACATATGACAATATTGAGATGTATAATTGATAGTGGCACATTTTCCTGTATGCACATTATTCCTCATGAAAATAAAACATTAAATGCTCGATAAATGTTTGTTATAGTAAAATGTATTTACATCATTTGATAAAAATTCTATAGTTAACACATAATGCTACATTAGTTTTAGGTGTATGACATAGTGATTCAACAAGTCTATATACTATGCAATGATCACTGTAAGTAAAGCTGCCATCTGTCCCCATAGAGTGCCACTACAGTATCATCAGCTGTAGTTCCAGTGTTGTACCTTTTCTCCCTATGACTTATTTCCATAACTGCAAGCCTGTATCTCCCCCTCCCTTTCACCTATTTTGCCTAGCCCTTTCCTCTCTGGCTACCATTAGTTCTCTATATTTATAGGTCTGTTTCTGCCTTTTGTTTATTTGGAGGCTTTATTTTTTAGATTTCACACATAAGTGAAATCACATAGTATTTGTCTTTCTCTGCCTGACTTGTTTCACTTAGCATAATGCCCTCCAAGCCCATCCACATTGTTGCCAATGGCAAGAGCTCAACCTTTTCTATGGGTAATAGTCTGGTAATAGTTGTGTGTGTGTGTGTGCGTGCGTACGCACGTGCATGAGCACACATGCACAAGCATACCACATCTTCTTTATCCATTATCACTGGACACTTGGGTTGCTGTCATATTTTGACTACTGTAAATAATGCTGCAATAAACCTAGGGGTACATATATCTTTTGAATTAGTGTTTTCATTTTCCTTGGGCAAATACCCAGAGGTGGAATTACTGGATCATATGGTAGATCTACTTTTAATTTTTTTAAGATTTTATTTATTTATTTGTTGGAGACAGAGAGACAGAGAAAGAGGGAGAGATGGGCAGCACAGACAGAGGGAGCAGCAGACAGAGGTAGAACAGACACTCTGCTAAGCAAGGAGCCCGATGTAGGACTCCATCCCAGTACTCTGGGATCACAACCTGAGCCAAAGGCAAATGCTTAACTGACTGAGCCATCCAGGCATCTCTATTTTTAAGTTTTTGAGAAAACTGCAAATTGTTGTCCACAGTGGCCGTACCAGTTTACACTCCCACCAATGGTGCATGAGCATTCTTTTTTCTCCACATCCTTGCCAACATTTGTTATTTCTTTTTGATTCCAGCCATTCTGACAGGTGTAAGGTCATATCTCATTATGATTCTGATTTGCATTTTCCTAATGATTAGTGATATTGAGCATCTTTTCATGTATTTCTTGGTTATCTGTGTATCTTTGGGAAAATTTCTACTCAGGTATTCTGCCCATTTTTAATCAGAACATTTGATCTTTTTTTTTTTTTTTTTGGTGCTACATAAGTTCTTTATATTTTTTATATTAACCCCTTATTGGATCTATCATTTACAAATGTCTTCTCCCATTCAGTAGGTTGCCTTTTTGTTTTCTGGTTTTTTTTTTTTTTTTTTTTTTTTTTTTTTTTTTTTTTTTTTGTGGTTTCTTTCACTGTGCAAAATCTTTTTATTTTGGTGTAGTCCCAATTGTTTATTTTTGCTTTGTGTCCCTTGCCTGAGGAGACATACCTAGAAAAATGTGCTAAGGCCCCTGTCAAGTAAATTACTGCCTATGTTTCCTTCTGAAAGTTTTGTGGTTTCATGTCTCACATTTAGGTCTTTAATCCATTTTGAGTTTATTTTTGTGTGTGGTATAAGAAAGTAGTCCAGTTTTATTCTTTTGTGTGTGGCTGTCCAGTTTTCCCAGCACCACTTATTGAAGGAACTATCTTTTCTCTATTGTATATTCTTGTCTAGAAGTAATATATTCTTCAACTAGTAGTGACATCATTAATGGTAAGTGGCTATGAAACTTATTAAAATACATAAACATATTAAAGAGATAACTAATTTTCTTATTTTGATTAAAATAAAAATAGGTTTTTAAAATCTTACTTTAGTGTGCATAGATACATGCACCCTTAATTTGGAATTAGTTTTAAAATAAGACTATTTTTAACACCAACAATATAGTAAATACCTTCTCAATATTTCAAAAGTGCATAATATTAATTTTTAAAAAGTCTCATTTTACTCTTTTTTTTTGAGTCCTACTGTATATTTTATTTATTTTTTTTAATTTTTTATTTTTTCAGCATAACAGTATTCATTATTTTTGCACCACACCCAGTGCTCCATGCAATCCGTGCCCTCTACAATACCCACCACCTGGTGCCCCCAACCTCCCACCCCCCCACCCCTTCAAAATTCTCAGATCGTTTTTCAGAGTCCATAGTCTCTCATGGTTCACCTCCCCTTCCAATTTCCCTCAACTCCCTTCTCCTCTCCATCTCCCCTTGTCCTCCATGCTATTTGTTATGCTCCACAAATTAAAAAGTCTCATTTTACTCTTAAAAGTATCCTGCACTTTTAAGTGGACAGTAAATTATATAGTTACCTTATTTTTATATATCATCATTTGAAATGTCTAGATTCCATGAGATAAATATATATTCTACTTGTTAGAAAATTAATGCTCACAGAGGATAAATAACTTGCCAAAAGCTGTAAGGTATTTGTTGTCAGTTGGAGTAGGGGTGGTGGGGAATATTGACTCTACTAAACCTTGATCACTGTGTTCCTTCAAACTGCATGCTTACTTGATTGATTAATGAACTTTCCAAGAGGCATTTATTTAAGAACGACAAGATGCTCTTCCCTACCCTAGGCTGCAGAGCTACAAAAGTACCAAAATATAAGTGTTTCCTAGGAGAAGCTCGGAGTCTAGGGAGGGAGACATAGAGTAACTTACAAGATGAGGGTTTTGTGCTCCAGGTATGGACAAAGATTATGGGTACACATTAGAAGAGCTGTCTAATATTTGTGGAAAATAGGGTTTGGAAAATAAGTGATGTTTAAGTGATATATTTTTGTCTCCACATTATTTTCTTTTTTACAGTGAGATATAACATAGAAATTAAAGATCGCATTAAAAATGTATGTACACTTAAAAGATAATTATAGAGAAAATACCTAACTACCACTGAAGTTAATGAATCCCAAAAGTCTTTAGGATCCCAACCCTTATATTGACTCCCACAAAAATCATTTTGTTTTTAAAATAGTTTTAACATCTATGTATACCTCACTAAAAATATGGCTTTCCTTTGCCTGCTTTTGAACATTTCTTAGATGGAATTGTATAGTGATAGTGTCCTTTTGTTAGACATTGCCATGCCCTTTGGGAAAGACATGGGGAAATACCTACTAATTTCACCTTGTAACCCTGGAACAATCTGAAGGGCAACAAAGGAATATCTTCTCACCACCTTCAGATGAAGGTTGAAATGAGAGAAACACAGTATTACTATGAATTATCACCATTACCATCCATGAGTATTTGTTGGAATTGTATCAGGCCCTAATGAAGAGACACCTTGTAGTGTAGATAATATGCAGGCTTGGCTCAAAATAGATGGTTGTATATTGTGGAGAAATTCACCATTTTAATTTCCAAAGGATTTACTTCTAGGTACAGCTGCCTTAGTAACACTAAGAGACACCTAATGCTAACTAACTATGCATAAACATTTTTAAGAGTTTTAAATTTTATAACTAGGTAAACCAGTGTGAAATTTTGAGGTAAGAGAAGGTTTTTGGTTAGTCCATGAAATGTTGTTTTTTTGTTGTTTTTTTTTTTGGCCAGAATAGAGCAAACTGAACATCTTTTCTCTTTTCATTGTGAATAGCAGAGCCCTTGTTACCTCTCGGTGTTTATAAGTCTGAAGGTACAGAAATACAGAGTGGGAGATAATTAGCCAGGCCAAGTCAAATCAGAACAGAGTTAATGCCTTCAGTGCATGTGTTCAAGGATCTCTATTAACTTTTCATAAGTTAAGAATATACCGACATATATACATACAGGCTTGACTGACTACATGTAAAACTATACTTGTATTTGATATTTGATTGACTTTATTAGAATTCTTATAATTGCCTCACTCAGACTTAACAAGGGTATCCATCAACTCAGTAGATACTCTGTCTTTCTAAGAACATTGCAGAATTTTATGATAGAAATTTTAATTTTAAAATGCCATTGTTAAAATTTTTCTGGGACCTTGGAAAGACCCTAACTACAGTGGACAAATTGCCGTATGTGTTAAAAAAAAAAAAAATCTTTGCTAGAAATTAAGTATGTGTGAATCTAAAAGACAAGCAGAAGTATACTCAGCTTATGAAGGAATGTTATGCATGTCAGCTAAGAAGAAAATAACAAATAATGTATGTGTTATTGTTTAAATAATTACTGGCATTGGAGTTTCTCACATCTGCCTAGTTCACAAGGGAAAGATAGGATCTTGTAAAAGCCATAAAATTAACATAAAATGTGATTTTATGAATAATTTCTTCTTTAGAAGACTTATTTCAGTCAGAGCTGAAACACGATATGGGACTACTCTGAAGATATGAAGGGATTCTTAAGATCATCAACCAAAAATAAGATATCCTCAACATTTAACCATAATGTGTTTTCTTTTTGGTTTCTTTTATGCACACTACTTGGACATCTAAATGGAGCAGGAATTCCATTCTCTTAGAAATATAAAGTTCCTGTTACACAGCTGCCTCCATTAGGACCTTGAGTTGGCCTGTGTATTCCCAACAACTGTTTTCATTTGTTTTTCACTGTGATCCAGCTGAACGTAATTGTATCAAATAATGGGTGACCTAAAAAAAAAATCACTATGCAATTTTCAGAGAGTGCCCAAGAGAACAAAACTATAGATAAGAACTACAATATAATTTCAAAAATGGTTTTCTGGAATGCTTTGCCTTTCATATCTGGGAGCCTTGTTAGAATTTGGGAGCTCACCTTTCTCTATCACCAGTCTTCATGTGCTTATTGTTTGATCAACTGATTGGTAAACATCATACCTTACATGAATTTGTATGTTCTGGCAAAATGTGTTCTTTTTAAACTTCAAAGTATTGTCATTACTGTCACTATAATGCATTGGTTCCTTGATTCCATATTTCTAACTCCTCAGCTCCACCCCACCTCAACACACACTTTTTTTTTTTTGTAATTGTCAACATATACATTTAGCCGTATCATATGTGTGTGTGTGTGTTTATCCTTTGAATGATAACTGCAGTCCTTGAAATCATCCAGTTAGCATATAGTAGTAACAAAATTACAAAACATCTGCAAAACAAAGTTTTCTATTTCATTATCATTTAAATCTTAAACTATGATAACAAGGCAATTTATATTATACTTTCCCCTACTAAGCTCTTGTTTCCTTCCCTACTATTACTTATTCCTGGAAATGTTTTGCCCCAAAGTACAAAAATATATTATGAAATTACCTCAGTGGTATACAGCCAACAAATTAATATATGCAAATTGAGAACTACCTAACCAGGTAAGGGAAAGTGGTATGAATTTCAGAAGAGGTAAGAGCCATAACATTGGTTTGAGTTGTGATTCCACTATTTACCAGTGCCTACCTCATATGTTTTAAGGTTAAAATAGGATAATCAGCTCATACTCCAAATTTTTGTTTACCACCCCAAATTCCTTATGCACCTAGGCATGAGAAAAGCCTGCTTTTAAAAAAAGATAGCTGCATTTTAAGATTTGCCTTTGAAATCCTTTAGTAAAGTTTACTAAAATGAATTCCAAGTGTACCCAAAAATACAATGAGGCAAAAATATAAAGAGGTTGTCAATCCTTTTTCCCTCAGTTAGAACAAGGTATTTATTATTAACACAAATGCAAACCATTGTGTTACTACTTTTAAAAACCTATTTCTAAACTTTCCCCTCTCCCATATTGAGCAAAGCCAATAAATAAAAAGTTCCTAGTTAACAGATCTCAGTGTGCGTGACAAAGATTGTCAAAGTATGTGAACCAGCCCTACTACAATGGTGTAACCACTCTATAGGTATTGTTGCTTGACCTTGCTTACAAAGAAAGTCCATTCCTAAGAGAAAAAGAACCTCTTATATTTACTGCTCAAGACTGGACTTGGAAAGATATTTGAAATGAAATGTGTATGGAAAAAAAGTAAATTATCATTATCTTTGGTCATTTTTAAGGCATAGGAAAATCAAATCCCATTCTGGAAAGGATTAAATCCCGATTGGAAAGTGACTGAAAATAATACAATTAAAGATTAAAAAAAACCCAAACTTCTAAAGATGGAAAAATAGGTAATTGATTAAATAGAGGCAAAGAGGAATGAAGCAAAAGGAAAATATCATGAAGTCAGGAGTGAGGCATGATGGTCATTGGCATCATCCAAAAAATAGTTTTGGCTCTTCCATAGGTATATGGTAGGATTGCATTTTTCATACTTCCTTGAAGTTAGTTATGGACAGATGAATTAATTTGGTCAATGAAATATGAATACAAGTAACATGTGTTGTTTGAGAGAAAGCTTTAAGAACCACTGAGTATTTTTCCATTCTTTCTTTCCTTCTGTCATGGTGACCAACAATTGTGATGCTGAATGTTCTATGATTCTATTTCTAAAATGAAGATACCTAGTTGTAGACCTGCAGCATGAATGGAAAACAAACTTTTGCTCATTTAAGCCACTGTGATTTGAGATTTTTACCATAGCAAAATCTAGCCTAACCTAATACATAGGGTTTTATACAAAATCCATGGCATGAAATCCTTTTATGACTTAATAGAGATGGTTTAAAAAAAATTGACTCTGTGTTTTCTACCCCACTTATCAGCAGCAGTTGGGTCCTTGTGGTCATAAGTGACCCAATTCCATAAATCTCATTCTTAGGATCTGCTTCCAAGAACCACTTCTAGTAATAATTGTGGTAGGCTTGGTAGTCCCAGAAGCTGGCCATGAGATGAGAGTTTGGATGAAAGACAGCTTTTTGGGGTAGTTTGTCCCAGAAGGCATTTGTAGAGGGGTGGGGGAAATGAGGTAGTTTAGGGATGATATCCAATACTGTGAGCACTCAAAGATCCATCTGTCTGGGTCCTTCTGTTGAAACTGTTCTGAGTGCAACTCAAAATTTTTCTTCCCGAGAACTGTAGAAGCTGAGGTATTCATCTACCAATGTCTTACTGTAATTGGCTGAGAACTGCTCTTGGGTATTGTCTCCTTGGCATTGTGAAGGCTAGTAAAGATTGGTTTTCAGAAAAAGCCCTCAGAATCACAAGTTCTTCACCTAGGAAGGTGAAGGCTTAGAGTATAGATTGATCATAGATTGGATATGGGCCATGTACCAAAGTTAGTGTATATTTCTGATAATATTTATTTCTAATATTTTTTAAATTTTAAATCAACACTCTGAAAAATTGTGTTGCAGCTATGGCTCTTTGATTCTGTTTTGTGTTTTTGTGTGTGATTGTCTAGAGGGTAAGTTATAATTCTTCAGCCCCACATTCAAGGCACCTCACAACCTGGACTCAATCTATCAACCTAAAATTATCTCCCATTTTTGGTATATATTTCTTATTCTAAATAATCTGTTATTTTACTAAGCCAGTTTCTTCATGGCTGTTAGTATCATTCCCTGTAATGAATGAAATGGCCTGCCCATATTTATCAGCTTGCCCAAAGTCCATGGATTTTTTTTAAGATCTTCCTGTGAATATTCAGACCCATAGTTGAACGTGAATATTCAGACCCATAGTTGAACATCTCTTATTTTCTGAAATTTAAATTCTGGGTTATATATTTTACCCATTTGAGTACCTAGTGGCAAATTAGAACTTTTATAACCTTTTCTTTTAAAATGATTATACATGCCTGGAAACCAAAGAGAACATTTTATTTCTTTTGATTTTCTCCTAATGTCTTGCCTAGCTTTGTAGCCCAATAAGAACATAATATGTAGAAGAATAATTGAATGAATAAGTGATAGCATGATTTAGAGGTTTCTGAGGGCCATTGACTTTCCTAAATCCATAAGCAGCTCCCTAATTTTTTGACTGAAATAGCCAGTTATATTTTTCTTTGATTAAAAAAAAATACCAACTGTGTCTGTATCTCATAATTACATAGGGAGCTTAAAAAACAAAAACAAAAACAAAAAACTACCACTACCACTACCACTACCAATTAGTAGTGGCCTCATCCTTGAACTATTGAATCAGGGATGGAGAAATTTAGGAATCTGTAAAATGGGGATAACAGTACATATCAAAAATTTGGAGGACACAGTTAATCAATGGTGATTGCTATTTCAGTTTTAATGTTACAAATGCCAAACTAACTCTCTTTAAGCAAAGCTTAGAAATACCCACATTTTACAACCTTTACAGACATTTCTTATGATACAACATTTAAGAACCTTTATACCGGGGGGAGGGGGAGGAGTCAAGATGGCGGAGAAGTAGCAGGCTGAGACTACTTCGGGTAGCGGGAGATCAGCTAAATAGCTTATCTAAAGATTGCAAACACCTACAAATCCAACGGGAGATTGAAGAGAAGAAGAACAGCAATTCCAGAAACAGAAAATCAACCACTTTCTGCAAGGTAGGACTGGCGGAGAAGTGAATCCAAAGCGACGGGAAGATCGAACGCGGGGGGAGGGGCCGGCTCCCGGCGAGGGCGGAGCAACGGAGCAAAATCAGGACTTTTAAAAGTCTGTTCCGCTGAGGGACATCGCTCCAGAGGCTTAACTGGGGTGAAGCCCAGGCGGGGTAAGCGCGGCCTCAGGTCCCGCAGGGTCGCAGAAGGATCGGGGGTGTCTCAGTGTCGCAGAGCTTACCGGTATTAGAACGGGGAAGCCGGCTGCAGAGACAGAGCCGAGGAGTGACTCTCAGCTCAGGGTTGCCTTGAACCGGTCGCAGGCTCGGTCAGCTCGGAGCACGGCCGGAGGCCAGGGTGACGGGAGTCATTTGGCGCTGTTCTCTGAGGGCGCACTGAGGAGTGGGGCCCCGGGCTCTCGGCTCCTCCGGGCTGGAGACCGGGAGGCCGCCATCTTTATTCCCGTCCTCCGGACTCTACGGAAAGTGCTCAGGGAACAAAAGCTCCCGAAAGCGAACCCGAGCGGATGACTCAGCGCGGCCCCGGGTAAGGGCGGTGCAACTCCGCCTGGGGCAAAGACGCTTGAGAATCACTACAACAGGCCCCTCCCCCAGAAGATCAACGGGAAACCCAGCCAGGACCAAGTTCACCTACCAAGGAGAACGGCGGAATTCCAGAGGAGAAGAAAGCAAAGCACAGAACTCATGGCTTTCTCCCCATGATTTTTTAGCCTTGCAGTTAATTTAATTTTTTTTTCTTTTTCAATTTTTTTTCTTTTTCTCTTCTTCTGCTAAATTTTTTTTAACTTTTACCGTTTTCTTTTTTTTAACGTTTTTTAAATAGTTTATCTAATATATATATATTTTTCCTCTTTTTATATTTTTTCTTTATCGGCTTTCTTTTTTTTAATAGTTTTTTTTTTCTTTCTTTCTGAACCCCCTTTTATCCCCTTTCTCCCCCCTCACAATTCAGGATCTCTTCTGATTTGGCTAAAGCATATTTTCCTGGGGTTGTTGCCACCCTTTTAGTATTTTACTTGCTCCTTCATAAACTCTTATCTGGACAAAATGACAAGGCGGAAAAATTACAACAAAAAAAAGAACAAGAGGCAATACCAAAGGCTAGGGACCTAATCAATACAGACATTGGTAATATGTCAGATATAGAGTTCAGAATGACGATTCTCAAGGTTCTAGCCGGGCTTGAAAAAGGCATGGAAGATATTAAAGCAACCCTCTCGGGAGATATAAAAGCGCTTTCTGGAGAAATAAAAGAACTAAAATCTAACCAAGTTGAAATCAAGCTATTAATGAGGTGCATTCAAAAATGGAGGCTCTCACTGCTAGGATAAATGAGGCAGAAGAAAGAATCAGCGATGTAGAAGACCAAATGACAGAGAATAAAGAAGCTGAGCAAAAGAGGGACAAACAGCTACTGGACCACGAGGGGAGAATTCGAGAGATAAGTGACACCATAAGACGAAACAACATTAGAATAATTGGGATTCCAGAAGAAGAGGAAACAGAGGGGAGCAGAAGGTATATTGGAGAGAATTATTGGAGAGAATTTCCCCAATATGGCAAAGGGAACAAGCATCAAAATCCAGGAGGTTCAGAGAACCCCCCTCAAAATCAATAAGAATAGGTCCACACCCCGTCACCTAATAGTAAAATTGACAAGTCTTAGTGACAAAGAAAAGATCCTGAAAGCAGCCCGGGAAAAGAAGTCTGTAACGTACAATGGTAAAAATATTAGATTGGCAGCAGACTTATCCACAGAGACCTGGCAGGCCAGAAAGAGCTGGCATGATATATTCAGAGTACTAAATGAGAAAAACATGCAGCCAAGAATACTATATCCAGCTAGGCTATCATTGAAAATAGACGGAGAGATTAAAAGCTTCCAGGACAAACAAAAACTGAAAGAATTTGCAAATACCAAACCAGCTCTACAGGAAATATTGAAAGTGGTCCTCTAAGCAAAGAGAGACCCTCAAAGTAGTAGATCAGAAAGAAACAGAGACAATATACAATAACAGTCACCTTACAGGCAATACAATGGCACTAAATTCATATCTCTCAATACTTACCCTGAATGTTAATGGGCTAAATGCCCCAATCAAAAGACACAGGGTATCAGAATGGATAAAAAAACAAAAACCATCTATATGTTGCCTACAAGAAACTCATCTTACACCCGAAGACACCTCCAGGTTTAAAGTGAGGGGGTGGAAAAGAATTTACCATGCTAATGGACATCAGAAGAAAGCAGGAGTGGCAATCCTTATATCAGATCAATTAGATTTTAAGCCAAAGATTATAATAAGAGATGAGGAAGGACACTATATCATACTCAAAGGAACTATCCAACAAGAAGATCTAACAATTTTAAATATCTATGCCCCTAACGTGGGAGCAGCCAACTATATAAACCAATTAATAACAAAATCAAAGAAACACATCGACAAGAATACAATAATAGTAGGGGATTTTAACACTCCCCTCACTGAAATGGACAGATCATCCAAGCAAAAGATCAACAAGGAAATCAAGGCCTTAAATGACACACTGGACCAGATGGACATCACAGATATATTCAGAACATTTCATCCCAAAGCAACAGAATACACATTCTTCTCTAGTGCACATGGAACATTCTCCAGAATAGATCACATTCTTGGTCCTAAATCAAGTCTCAACCGGTATCAAAAGATTGGGATCATTCCCTGCATATTTTCAGACCACAATGCTCTAAAGCTAGAACTCAATAACAAGAGGAAATTTGGAAAGAACCCAAATACATGGAGACTAAACAGCATCCTTCTAAAGAATGAATGGGTCAACCAGGAAATCAAAGAAGAATTGAAAAAATTTATGGAAACAAATGATAATGAAAACACAACAGTTCAGAATCTGTGGGACACAACAAAGGCAGTCCTGAGAGGAAAATATATAGCGGTACAAGCCTTTCTCAAGAAACAAGAAAGGTCTCAGGTACACAACCTAACCCTACACCTAAAGGAGCTGGAGAAAGAACAAGGAAGAAACCCTAAACCCAGCAGGAGAAGAGAAATCATAAAGATCAGAGCAGAAATCAATGAAATAGAAACCAAAAAAACAATAGAACAAATCAACGAAACTAGGAGCTGGTTCTTTGAAAGAATTAATAAGATTGATAAACCCCTGGCCAGACTTATCAAAAAGAAAAGAGAGAGGACCCAAATAAATAAAATCATGAATGAAAGAGGAGAGATCACAACGAACACCAAAGAAATACAGACAATTATAAGAACATACTATGAGCAACTCTACGCCAACAAATTTGACAATCTGGAAGAAATGGATGCATTCCTAGAGACATATAAACTACCACAACTGAACCAGGAAGAAATAGCCTGAACAGACCCATAACCAGTAAGGAGATTGAAACAGTCATCAAAAATCTCCAAACAAACAAAAGCCCAGGGCCAGACGGCTTCCTGGGGGAATTCTACCAAACATTTAAAGAAGAACTAATTCCTATTCTCCTGAAACTGTTCCAAAAAATAGCAATAGAAGGAAAACTTCCAAACTCATTTTATGAGGCCAGCATCACCTTGATCCAAAAACCAGACAAGGATCCCAACAAAAAAGAGAACTACAGACCAATATCCTTGATGAACACAGATGCAAAAATTCTCGCCAAAATACTAGCCAATAGGATTCAACAGTACGTTAAAAGGATTATTCACCACGACCAAGTGGGATTTATTCCAGGGCTGCAAGGCTGGTTCAACATCCGCAAATCAATCAATGTGATACAACACATTAATAAAAGAAAGAACAAGAACCATATGATACTCTCCATAGATGCTGAAAAAGCATTTGACAAAGTACAGCATCCCTTCCTGATCAAAACTCTTCAAAGTGTAGGGATAGACGGCACATACCTCAATATTATCAAAGCCATCTATGAAAAACCCACCGCAAATATCATTCTCAGTGGAGAAAAACTGAAAGCTTTTCCGCTAAGGTCAGGAACACGACAGGGATGTCCTTTATCACCACTGCTATTCAACATAGTACTAGAAGTCCTAGCCTCAGCAATCAGACAACAAAAGGAAATTAAAGGCATCCAAATCGGCAAAGAAGAAGTCAAACTTTCACTCTTCGCAGATGATATGATACTCTATGTGGAAAACCCAAAAGACTCCACTCCAAAACTGCTAGAACTTGTACAGGAATTCAGTAAAGTGTCAGGATATAAAATCAATGCACAGAAATCAGTTGCATTTCTCTACACCAACAACAAGACAGAAGAAAGAGAAATTAAGGAGTCCATCCCATTTTCAATTGCACCCAAAACTATAAGATACCTAGGAATAAACCTAACCAAAGAGACTAAGAATCTATACTCAGAAAACTATAAAGTACTCATGAAAGAAATTGAGGAAGACACAAAGAAATGGAAAAATGTTCCATGCTCCTGGATTGGAAGAATAAATATTGTGAAAATGTCTATGCTACCTAAAGCAATCTACACATTTAATGCAATTCCTATCAAAGTACCATCCATTTTTTTCAAAGAAATGGAACAAATAATCCTAAAATTTATATGGAACCAGAAAAGACCTCGAATAGCCAAAGGAATATTGAAAAAGAAAGCCAAAGTTGGTGTCATCACAATTCCGGACTTCAAGCTCTATTACAAAGCTGTCATCATCAAGACAGCATGGTACTGGCACAAAAACAGACACATAGATCAATGGAACAGAATAGAGAGCCCAGAAATGGACCCTCAACTCTATGGTCAACTAATCTTTGACAAAGCAGGAAAGAATGTCCAATGGAACAAAGACAGCCTCTTCAATAAATGGTGTTGGGAAAATTGGACAGCCACATGCAGAAAAATGAAATTGGATCATTTCCTTACACCACACACGAAAATAGACTCAAAATGGATGAAGGATCTCAATGTGAGAAAGGAATCCATCAAAATCCTCGAGGAGAACACAGGCAGCAACCTCTTCGACGTCAGCCGCAGCAACATCTTCCTAGGAATATCACCAAAGGCAAGGGAAGCAAGGGCAAAAATGAACTTTTGGGATTTTATCAAGATCAAAAGCTTTTGCACAGCAAAGGAAACAGTGAACAAAACCAAAAGACAACTGACAGAATGGGAGAAGATATTTGCAAATGACATATCAGATAAAGGGCTAGTGTCCAAAATCTATAAAGAACTTAGCAAACTCAACACCCAAAGAACAAATAATCCAATCAAGAAATGGGCAGAGGACATGAACAGACATTTCTGCAAAGAAGACATCCAGATGGCCAACAGACACATGAAAAAGTGCTCCATATCACTCGGCATCAGGGAAATACAAATCAAAACCACCATGAGATATCACCTCACACCAGTCAGAATGGCTAAAATTAACAAGTCAGGAAATGACAGATGCTGGCGAGGATGCGGAGAAAGGGGAACCCTCCTACACTGTTGGTGGGGATGCAAGCTGGTGCAACCACTCTGGAAAACAGCATGGAGGTTCCTCAAAATGTTGAAAATAGAACTACCCTATGACCCTGCAATTGCACTGCTGGGTATTTACCCTAAAGATACAAACATAGTGATCCGAAGGGGCACATGCACCCGAATGTTTATAGCAGCAATGTCTACAATAGCCAAACTATGGAAAGAACCTAGATGTCCATCTACAGACGAATGGATAAAGAAGATGCGGTATATATACACAATGGAATACTATGCAGCCATCAAAATAAATGTAATCTTGCCATTTGCGACGACGTAGATGGAACTAGAGGGTATCATGCTTAGCGAAATAAGTCAATCGGAGAAAGACAACTATCATATGATCTCCCTGATATGAGGGAGAGGAGATGCATCATGGGGGGTCGAGGGGGTAGGAGAAGAGTAAATGAAACAAGATGGGATTGGAGGGAGACAAACCATAAGTGACTCTTAATCTCACAAAACAAACTGAGGGTTGATGGGGGGAGGGGGTTGGGAGAGGGGGTGGGGTTATCGATATCGGGGAGGGTATGTGCTATGGTGAGTGTTGTGAAGTGTGTAAACCTGGCGATTCGCAGACCTGTACCCCTGGGGATAAAAATATATGTTTATAAAGCTGTAAAAAAAAAAAAAAAAGAAAGAAAGGATGAATCCCCAAGTTTTGTAGCAACATGGACGGGACTGGAAGAGATTATGCTGAGTGAAATAAGTCAAGCAGAGAGAGTCAATTATCATATGGTTTCACTTATTTGTGGAGCATAACAAATAGCATGGAGGACAAGGGGAGATGGAGAGGAGAAGGGAGTTGAGGGAAATTGGAAGGGGAGGTGAACCATGAGAGACTATGGACTCTGAAAAACGATCTGAGAATTTTGAAGGGGTGGGGGGTGGGAGGTTGGGGGCACCAGGTGGTGGGTATTGTAGAGGGCACGGATTGCATGGAGCACTGGGTGTGGTGCAAAAATAATGAATACTGTTATGCTGAAAAAAATAAAAAAATTAAAAAAAAAAAAAAAGAACCTTTATACCATACCTGAGCACATGTTATTGAACACTGTAAGGATTGTTTTTCTTGACTTGTCTTTTGTGGAGTTTTATGTTACCTCTTCTGTTAAACGTTCTTAATCCTAACCATCAACTTAATTTTATTTCCCTCAAAGAAAGTAAATTTCATCTTCCTCCCTGCCCATCTCATACTCCATATGCCTTTCTTATAATAATTCTCAGTGTATTTTGCTGCATGGTGTCTTTCTCAGCATTGCATCATAAATCCCTGAAGTGCAGTAAGAAAGTTTTCTTTATTATCCATCTTCATATACAATTCCTAGAATATGGCCACTTAAATCTTTAATCCCACTCAGTTTCCTCACTCCTAGAACATAAAAAGCTAGAAAAAGCCAACATTAGCTCTCCTCCACTCATTTCCTCTATCTTCAAATATACACCACTTAATCTCTTTATTCTAATTGTTCATGTATTAAGGAAGAAAAGTTGAGATGATTCCAAATGAAATAATTTATTTTACTGTAGATTCTACTCCTTCCTGGCAATCTTAGATTTTTGCCACATCAGAAATAGTGTTTTTTATACCTAAAATATTTTTTATTTTTTTCATTGTATTCCTTCATATATTTCCTTTCTCTAAACATTTCAAATATGATCACATTTCTCTCTCTCACACACACACAGACACACACATAGACTTTATAGACCACGGATGGCCCTTGCATTTCTTTCAAAGTTCTTTCCAAACTTTTTTTCTGTCTTCAAATTAACTAATATTCTTGATTACACTTCTTGTATTTATTCCAGAGCCCCAGTTCTCATTAGATTGTAGCTATTTAACTTCACATTTAAATTATTTAAAATTATATGAAATTAAAAATTCAGCTTATCAGTCATACTGTTTTTCAAATGCTTAATAGCTAAATGTGGCCAGTGACTGCTATATTGGACAGTGCAGATAGAGAATTTCCATTATCACAGAAGATTCTTAGAAAGCATTGAGTAAGACCAATTTTTATGTGACATTTCATGAATGAAAAATTTGCCCTTAAGGTGAAATATGCATTTATTATTGAATACAGACTACATTGTTCTAGAATTAATTTTCCAGAAACATATTTTCACAAATATGAAAACATTCATATTACATCAAATTTATTTAAACAAGGAAGAATATTTGTGTATGTGTTTCTTTATGTAGGAGCACATTGTGGAAAATCTCATTGTAAAACTTCTAAAATGTATTATTAAGCAATTATTTTGAAATCCGAAAAGGGACAATTGTAGAAAACAAAATTGAAATGATTAAAGGTAATGATATGTAAAGGTAAGGTATGTAATGCTCACATAGTGGAAGGTAAACTTGGTATAATTGTTTGTTAGAATGTTTCTAGAATTCCTGATTATTTGAAAAAAAAAAATACAAAGGACTACCTAAAGAACAGGACTCAATTTCCCTTGCCATATGATATCAATGTAGTAATGTTTTTTTAAATAAAACATTAAATAAAAGAAGGCCTGACATTTTTGAAGAGTAAATTATATTATTGAAAATATTAGTCCTTTGAAAAATCTAAAGGTTATATTAATAAATTATGCACGTTCTTCAATTAAGTTTGACATGGCATAAGACACATGTATAATTGATGTTCATTAAGATTAAAACAAAATGTAAATATCAAACCTTCGAACACTGGGTATTCAGTCTCCTCGGGCATTAAGCTCAAGTAAATCCCATTACTTTTTAATGTCCTTTTACAAAAGATTGTATTATGTGTTTTTGTCAAATCATGTTCCTGTGTTTGAAAAAGCCTGTATCACATCTAGCCACTATATAGGCCACATATATACCACAAGTTTTGCCAATATTAGTGGTAATGTAAGTGAATGATTGGCTCTGTTTAACCCAAATCTCATTAATATGTTATATTAATAATTAATATTATATTAGCTAACTATTTAATAATTTAAAGTATACTACTAATGAAGTAGAAATGTTAGATGGGGTTTTGGTGGAATAAAAATGAGAGGAAAGCAGAGCTTCCACAAGATAGGTTAAAAAAAAAAAAAGATAGGTTAAAAAAATACAATAGCAGAAGATGGATCTCTTAAACTATTTTCTGAGAAAATATATTTTTTTAATTCCTTATGTTATGGATGATTTACTTTTATAAAGGAACTTTAAGAATAGGCTATTTCATTCCCCAGCGTTTTACAATTCTGTCTCATGTTTTGGTATGTGTGAATGTTTTCTAGTTGCAAATATCAGAGGTCACCTCAAGCCAGTTTAAACAGACCAACAAAGAAATCTTTAAGGATGTTAAGTTTTTGTTTGTGAAGTTTTTAAGTGAAATTTAAATACAGAAATGCAACCTGGCATTACTGACCGGACATAGAGCTAGGGACCAGAACAAAACCCCATATGGAGTGTAAAATGTACACCCCCTGATTCTCATCTATGTCCTTTCTCTCACTGATGCTTAATTTTCTCCCTACAGTTGAGTTTTCTCTGTTACTTGATTCACATGGCAGAAAATGGCTAACCCCAGATCCCAAGTTATTAGATCTCCACCATTCAAGAGATCGGCCTGTTAAATATCCTACTTAAACTTCCTGGTTATTTAATCTCTCATGAGTGAGTCACCAATCCATCTTTCAGGACAGGAGATATCTTGAAGGGAGTTTGGACTATCTACCTAAAGTGTGATATAGTTTCTTACTTAAATGCCTTTGTTTACTAGCCAGCCCTAACTGGCTATTGGGAAGCTGTAGCCTTCCTTATTTTATAAGTAAAGGAATAGCATATGGGCATCAGACTAGGACATTGAAGCACCTAATATTTTGATCTTTAAGTCTCCTTAATGCCCAAGAAGATAGGTCAAAGTGGGCTAGAGCATGTAAGCTATCTGACCCTCTCAGATATGCTCACTCTGAGATATACTTCTAATTGGTTTGTACAGTCACTTGTGAAACTTGCCACAAGATATCTGAGTACAGAAGAAGGTTGATTCATTAAAAGAGAGGATGGACTAATTCAGTTTACAACTTCTGCTAAAGATTTTTCAGAAATTCCTGGGATTCAGTCCTGGGGCTGACTCCCTGCTCAGCAGAGAGTTTCCTTCTCCCTCTCGCTCTGCCTGATGCCCCCACACCCCCACCCTCGGCTTCTGCCCTCTCTCTCTGTATCAAATAAATAACATCTTAAAAAAAAAAAGATTTTTCAGAAATTGTTCTTCCAGTGTTCAGTCTTTATCCTTCCAAACATACTGGCTTGAGTTACATTTTGCTTCAATTGTGTTTCATCTGTGCAAATGAAAAACTGATCATCAGTGATTAGACAAACTTGGTGGAATTTGGCTGGATTCCAAGCAGCCATTTTTAGGCCAATATGCAACAGCACATGCATATCACTCTGGGTTTCATTGGAGAACAGATCAGATTTCTTATTTGCTCATTAGTTTTTGGTGCAAACTATTTTGAAACCGGGCAGAGATTTCTATTCTAAGCTATTTTTAATTAAAATATGTTTCTGTACCCCTTCTGTCTATTTAAACATACCTTCTAACCTTTTACTACCTGAATCTGGAAAACAGGCCATAAAACATTAAATATGAGAAAGCTGGGAAATGTAACACACTATAAATGCATGAAGGTAGGAGTTCAAAATGTGTGGACATAAAGATTTTATTTCTTTACATAAGGTTTAAATGAAGAGTCTGTTGTATAAATCTTTGCTTTTAAAGTGGACTATCATTCTGAAGAAAGAAGAAAGGAATGTTTGATTATTAAGAAGAAAACATTATACCTTAAGAATAATTTAAAAGAATGGCTACTCACACATAGCTTGAAACTCTCCATTTTTCCCCCAGGGACAGTGCAAGTGTAGTAAATATTTTCAAAACTATTGTAATAATATTTAAGTTATCTGAGAGTTATACATCTTATATGAATTATTTTGTTAGGGCGTTTTGTTCACCATTTTATGTTTTACAATGTGTATTAAGACATAATTTAAGTTTTCTCTTCTATAAGTTTTATGTTTCATTATCATCTTGTATTTGTAAATGAGGAACCTATGACTAGGAGAGGAAAAAATGTCTTACAAGAGGCCACACAGACAGAATGTCTCCTGTCACCAAACTTATTTAACTTGATTAAACAGTGCCATGATGTTTTAAATGACAGAATCCTGAGTTATTATTACTATATGTGCATCTGAAAGAACTTTAACATTAACTAAAATATTTTATGATGTTTTCATAAAACTGTAGCACTTCCAGTGATAATAGTAGTATTGAGAAAACACTAACTGATAGCATATTAGAAAAATACTCCAGGATCATGTGCCACCTATGATTCATGCTGGACCGTGCACAGAACTAAAAACCAAGGTGCAGAAGCCCAAGAAGCCAAAACCAAACAAACTAATGTAAGCAGGTTAGAAAATTGATGCTAATTGATGAGCTGGATTTAACTGTGCATGCATTTGAATGAGCATCTAAATACAGCCTTTCAAAGGAAAGACTTAAGTTTGAGATCACAGAACTATTTCAGGAAATTCAGGTGAAATATATTTATACAAATCTATCACACACAGTAAAGTAGATAACGATAGATGAAAGAAGGATTTGCAATAAGTAAATCATCCCCAAAGCCCTAGCATTTCTCTTATGTATGGATATACACCATTTAGGACAGTAAAACATGGTTTTTAAAATCAAATATAAAGAAGAATGTACTTACAATTTGGTTTAGATTTTTCCCTCCGACTCTTGGGTGAGCCCACTGACTACACTAAAAAGAGGATTAATCGCATCTTCTAGTGAAAATCTAGTGAAAAGCTCACAACAGTTTTCCAGATAATAGCCTATGATTGACCAGAGGAGCAGGACTGGCCTGCCGGCTTGTGAAATCTAAGTATCTCCTGCGTCAAATTAGAAACCACTATCTGCTCACAGATGTATAAATAAAATGAGGTTTGTAAAATCATTTTATGCACCTCAAAGCACTATACAAATTGAAGCTATTGTTTTTAGTTAACTGTGATATGGCAATATATTAGAAATTAAGTTTTTCTAGTGATCTCTTCAAGAATATATCATTATAATCTCATGAATAAATGCAATAATTTTTAGTTATTCATTCTGAGTCCACTAAGTATTCTTATTTTTTGGTCTTTAAGAGGTTTTTATTTTTGCAATTGCCAGTCTAAAAACTATGCCACCAATATAATTAAAAATAAATGAATATATGTCATACTGTTTTTACAATAATGTTCACTTTAAATGTGTCTTTGTCTCAGAAACTTGTGATTCTTTTTTAATTTAGCAAGCTATCACAGAAGTCACTAGTGACAGTGCTTTCCCTAAAATGTTAGCTTAAACATGAGCTTTTTCATGGCCCTCTATATTATCACTGTCTATACTGTACTCATACATCTATTTCACCTTTCCATTTTCACTAAGTTTCCAAGTTTAGATATATTTTCATACAAGGTGGTTTTATTTGAATTTTCTTCATAACAGTTAAGCTCTGTAAATAAAATGAATCATGAACATACACAATAAGTGTCACATTTGATGTTGCCATTTTAAGGACAACTTTCCCTGAGGAAATTTGCTAGTCATTGATGAAAGATACTAGTAGAAATTATGATAGTAATAACATTTACATTATACATTGATTCTCCAAAACTCGGGATTGTCTCAAAATAACTGTTTTCTTCCATAATTTCTTTCAAATGCATGACAGACTGATAGGTGATGGGAGGAGTGTATAAGGTCTAGAAGGCAACAGAGGCTTTTTAAATATGACAGTACCTTTAAAATATGGTCAAATTACTAGATAAAATGTAACTATATCAGTTGTGGCTTTAAAATTCTAGATAAAACAATAAATATTTGAACCTAAGGTCTAAGTTCTTTTTTTTTTTTAAAGATTTTATTTATTTATTTGACAGAGAGAAATCACAAGTAGGCAGAGAGGCAGGCAGAGAGAGAGAGGAGGAAGCAGGCTTCCCGCTGAGCAGAAAGCCCGATGTGGGGCTCGAACCCAGGACCTGGGATCATGACCTGAGCCGAAGGCAGCGGCTTAACCCACTGAGCCACCCAGGCGCCCTAAGGTCTAAGTTCTTAATTTTAATCATTAAAAAAATCTCCCCTAGTTAATCAGAAAGTGTCTTGTCCATAGCAGGTGCTCAATAAATGTGGGAGGAACTAATTCTCTTCACCAATAACCAGAACAAATTCAGGATTATTAACTAGCCCCACTGAACTGCCCACTAGATGGCAGTACCACACAGAGAAGAATTTGGAATTTTCTTGGCAGAAAAACTGTATTTATGCCAAAACCTGTTTTGTTGTGTTTTTTACAACAACAAAAAGCTTTAAGAATTTTGAAGCTCAAACCACTTCAGCTTTCAATTTTTTGTTGTAATTTGTTAGTTTTTGTTTTAATTTTTAAGTAGTTTTGACAATTAAAAAATTATAATCTCCCTGGAAAATAGCATATTCTTGGGTTCATGTCACTTGCAGGAAATCATTGCATGTGGCAACACTTCCAGGGAGAGAGAAAGTGTGAGCAAACCAAACACTGAAGGAACTTTCCTAGTTCGTCATGATGCAACTACTTGTAGTGGGGTTATTCTGTTAAAGGCAAGCATATTGGAAATATATGAAGCACAGAGAGCATTATGGTTGCCATCAGTCATAACCAGTATCCATGATGGAAGGAAGCCCAGACAAGTGATATTGAACAGAACATCGTAATTCACTTTTAGTATTCAATAAATCTTGATAAAAAGACATTAACCCCAATATGTGGCATTGTAGTTAAAGTGTATCATAGTTAAAGTTGAGGATCTATCTAGGGATAGAAGAAAATTATTCATGGCCCGTATTTATCATTTCAAATTTAGCTTTCTAAAAGCAAATAAATATGAGAAAAGAATTGTGCTTTTTTAAAATAAGTTAGATGTGATACTTAAATATGTTAGTGGTTTAAATTTTTTTCTTATGTTTTCCAAAGGTTAATAACTGAGACAATTTGTAAATTTACTCAAACTTACTTTATATATTTTTTTCCACACTTACTTTTGAGTGGCACCAGGGACTAGCATTAGAGGTTAATCACCAGCTAATGTTTGAGCCTAGTTGATTTGCCACCATTGCATATCAGCACAACTTTCTAATTCTTTGTATTAGTTATCTATTGCCTCATAACAAACTACTCTAAAACTAAGCTGAGTAAAACACCAAACTTTATTATTTCAAAATATCTGTGGGTTAGGAAATAGCATGACTTAGTTAGCTGCCTCTGTCTCAGTCTTGTATGAAGCTGCAATCAAGGTATTTATAGAGGTCATTCATGTGTCTAGGGACAGTCCTCAGGTCCTTACTGGTTAATTGGCCTGAGACATCCGTGTGAACATCTCTGTAGGACCATTTACCGTATAACAACCTACCCCATAGATTGGATTCTAAGACATGGCTATACTGATAGAAAGTGAGCAAGCAAGATAGATATCCTGGTTGTTTTATAGCCCTATCTAAAAAATGGCATCCCATCACTTTTGCCTTATTTTATGCTTTAGAAGAGAATCACTAGGTCTAGCCCACTCTTCAAAGACAGAGATTATATAAGGCATTAATTACCAGTAGGCAGAGATCCTCGAGGGCCATTTTAGAAGCTTTCTATGATTTACTGATTTTGCGACAACTGTCAGAATCATAAAGTGTGCATTTCTTCTGAAAAAAGATCCTTACAAATACAATGAGTAATACATTACATCAGTAATAGTGATGAAGATGAAAATTTTAAAATGTTGGACAATTAAACAGTGAAATGCCAAATAATATGGTGGTCATGATTTATGAGATTACTATTAGTAAAGAAAAAGAAATAAGGTATATAAAGTTATTTCAGTGAATAGTGTAGAAAGCACAGCATTTGCTAATCATGAGAAATATTCATGGTTAGAGAAACTTGAAAATAGTTGATTTTGGGTAAGATTAAACACTGAAAATGTATTAATCAATTACATGGACCAATTAGAATCCTTCCAGACTATCAACATGATCTGATTTGTACTTTGCAAAATTTGTCACACCTTAAGGAAATGACACTAATGTCATTTAAGGGATTTTTGAAATTATTATAAATTAAAATAATAAATATTTAACTTTATTATTAATATTTAAATAGACATGTTTTTATAGACAGTACATTTCTTATTTTAGCAGTGTAAGATTTTGTTTAAAAGAGAAGGGTTTCTCTTTAACATATCCCAAATAACACTTTTATCATGTATGTATCTCCTCAAAGTATCTTTCTTATTACTTTATTAAATTGGAAAAATGAATTTAAAATTTCAGGTCAATTTCTTCCATAAATTGCATATTGTAATACAAGAAAGTATGACAATAGATATTTATAACTTAAAATTCAAAGATCTTGTTTTTAAAAGGCAAAATCCATATAAATGATACATGAATATATATTTTCTTTGTTGGTACCAGGAAAGTAAACTTTAGAAATTTTTTTCTCCACTCAGAAAAACAGAATATGCAACTGAACATAAAAAATAGGGTACAAAATATTACAAAATATGATATTTTGTAATATCAAAAACCTCTCATCTCAAAGTATACTAATACTGTAGTATATTTGAACATAATTTGTATTATTAAAATGAAAATAAGTTAATGATGGAAACACTGGTAATTTTGAAAACACTAAAATTTATTAAATATTTGTAGTGTTCCCAGAACATTAAATACTTACTTCACTTACTTTCTATGCAAAGTCATTGGGAAGACTAAATGAGATCACTAATGATCATCCCACCTCAGTTTTACGAACAGGGAAAATGATACTCAGAGTCATGAAGTGGCTTTATCCGAGGTCACTAGTTAGGATTAAAAACTCAAGTCTTACTCAAAAAACTTGAGCTCTTTCATGGTTTCATGGTTTTGAATTTGTCAAAACTTTTTTTTTTTTAAAGATTTTATTTATTTATTTGACAGAGAGAAAGAACGCAAGTAGGCAGAGAGGCAGGCAGAGAGAGAGAGGGGGAAGCAGGCTCCCTGCTGAGCAGAGAGCCCGATGTGAGGCTGGATCCCAGGACCCTGAGATCATGATCAGAGCTGAAGGCAGAGGCTTTAACCCACTGAGCCACCCAAGAGCCCGTAAATGTGTCAAAAATTCTTAACAAACATCATTTACTCTTTACAAATTTGAATCAGGATATTAGCCGCTTAATCGCAGTGAAAAAGTTATGTACAAAATAAAATGATCTAAATGGAGTTTGGATGGATAAACACTCAGCTTCTTCCTCAAATTTTGTAAAAAATTGATTTGTACCTACAATGAAATCTTCAGCCTTTCTTTGAAAGACATATACAAAGAAAATAATAGAATAAGGAACTGCTTTGGCCTATAGAAATTTTAAACATAAAAATCATAATAATGTAAGAAACCCCTCTGGACCTACCCAACTTCAACAACTATGGATATTATACTATTGTTGTTTCATTTATAGCCTTCACCCACTTGAATATTATTTTTATAGTTTTTTTAAAAGACTTTTTTACTTATTTGAGAGAGCACAAGCAGGGGTAGGGGCAGAGGGAGAGAGACAAGCAGACTCCAGGCTGTGTGTGGAGACAAAGGTGGAGCTCCAGGTAGGGCTGAGGCAGGGCTGAGTCCCATGACTCAGGAGATCATGACCTGAGCCAAAGTCAGATGTTTAACTAATTGAGCCACCCAGGCATGCCTTATTTCTGTAGTTTCTAAGGTGATATGTATGTCCAATGCCATGGGACACATAAATCTATTGAGACCTAGAACTTTTCCACCACCTGGAAGTTTTCTTCATCTCCTTGCCCAGTCTGTTCCTTTCCCGCTGCTTTCTAATTACTTCTCCCCCAGAATATCTTTATTCATTCTAGCACTTCATATAAATGGAATTATAGAGATTGTGCTCTTTTGTAGCTGGTTTCTTTCTCCTGGTATAAAGTCTATGAATTTTATCAGTATCTTTTCCTCCTCTCTACTACAATTTTATCCAACTTTATGGACAAATAGTTGAATAGCATTGTGTAAGCTTAAGGTGTACAATGCCATGATTTGATATAGTTATAAATTGCAAAATGAATACCAAGATAAGGTCATTTAACAAGATATCCATCACCTCATGTAGTTACCTTTTTTGTGTGTGATGAGAATGTTTAATATCTACTCTTTTAGCAATTTATCTACTCTTAATTTTATCAAATGGAACCTTACACAGAGCAGATGGTTTTTTTTTTATTTTTTTTTTAATTTTATTTTTTATAAACATATAATATATTTTTATCCCCAGGGGTACAGGTCTGTGAATCACCAGGTTTACACACTTCACAGCACTCACCATAGCACATACCCTCCCCAGTGTCCATAATCCCACCCCTCTACCAATCCCCCTCCCCCCATCAACCCTCAGTTTGTTTTGTGAGAAGAGCAGATGTTTTAACACTAATGAAGTCTAATTTATGATTTTTTCTCTTTTATGACTGCTGCTTTCCTTAAGAAATAATTGCCTAGTCCAGATTTAAAGATATTTTCCTGTGTTTCCTTCTAGTTTTACAGTTTCAGCTTTTACATTTAGGTCCAATCCATCACAAGCTAATTTTTTCTTGCAAAGTGTGATGTAAGGGACTTTCCCCATTTTGAATTACTTTGATGTTTTGTTAAAAATTAATCAATCATATTAGTGTTCATAGTTTGGGACTCTGCATTCTGTTCCATGTGTCTTGTCTGTCTTTTTTGCCAGTAGTACATTTTTCTTTTTTACATAGCCTTCTAGCAAACATTAAAATCAGGTAGTATACTTTTATAATTTTAAAATAATTTTCTTTAAAAAATTATTTTGGTTATACTTGGCTATTTCTATTTTCATATCAATTATAGAACTTTTTAAATTTCTTTAAAAATGCTGCTTGGGTTGGGCGCCTGGGTGGCTCAGTGGGTTAAGCCGCTGCCTTCGGCTCAGGTCATGATCTCAGGGTCCTGGGATCGAGTCCCACATCAGGCTCTCTGCTCAGCAGGGAGCCTGCTTCCCTCTCTCTCTCTCTCTCTCTCCCTGCCTCTCTGTCTACTTGTGATCTCTCTCTGTCAAATAAATAAATAAATAAATCTAAAAAAAAAATGCTACTTGGGGGCTCCTGGATGGCTCAGTCAGTTAAGCATCAAACTCTTGATTTCAGCTCAGTTCATGATCTCAGGGATGTGAGATGGAGCACCATGTTGGGCTCCATGCTGGGCATGGAGCTTGCTAAGGATTGTCTCCCTTCCTCTCTTTCTGACTCTCCCCCCATCTAAAAATGCTTCTTGGAATTTACTATAGTTAATATGTGACATAGATATTCAACTAATGTTGAATATTTCATTTGCATAACTTTTTAAACCTTATTTCTGACATCAGTGAACTTATTTCTGTATGTTCAAAATCAATTTATTAGGTGCTGTCACATCTATTAAACTTAAAGACAGTGATCCAAATAAGGCATATTATGTGAATTTATTGTTTATATCTGAATACTTCAAATTTCATAATAGTTTTAGAGATAATTGAAATGAACATATTCGTCAAAAGCAAGCTGCATATTATTCAACACATTTTAGAACTCCCTTTCATCAAACTTATATACAATTTTCAATAATGATGGAAAAGCCACCATTATATATATAAAGATCTGCTTGAGCACAATGAAGTCTTGAGTGTTTCCTATAAAATATGTATGGATTTAAAATCAATTGTTTGTAAAGAACTCAGTTCCATTGATGATTTCTGTTGGAACATTATCCAAACTGATATTGAAGTGATATATCTTTAAAGTGGTTATTTCTTATATGATACCTACAGAAATTATGCTTCTATTTTACATGAGAAATTATGCTGAAATTCATGTGCCTATAATAGAAGCTGATAGGATGATAGAAATAGAGACAAACTTTAAATACAATTATAAATTAAAGTCTCCTTCTGGAAGGAGACTTTTTTTCTGAAAAAAGTCTCCTTTCAGAAGAACACAGACCTTCCATTCATGGGAGAGAGTCTATGAAACTGTTTGACGTCATCAACCAAAAATGCTCAAATTCAGGAGTTGAATGAGAAATCTTGCATTCATCTGTCTCTGCTTTTTCACCTGCTTTCTCTATTAGCTGCTGCTTCTTCTTTCCTAAACTCTTAATGTTAAGTGTCCCATGGTTCAGTCCCTGGATTCTCATTTGTATTTTCACCCATTCCCCTGACTTTAAATACTATCTTTATGCCAGTAACTCCGTGTTTCAATTTACTTATTTCGTTTTATTTTATGTTACTGTATCTTACTGGTTGTTTTAAGTGTACAATATTCATTGTAGCTTATCACAGTTTACTTTTGAATAGGATACCACCTCACATATGGTGTAAGAAACAGCCATACTCTTCCATTTATCCTTTCCTGTCCTTTATATTATTGGTGCCAGACGTTTTACACTTCATATGTTAAAAAATACACAAGTGATTCTTAATTTACCCTACACTATACATTATCTTTACAGAGATTTAAACATGTGAGAAAAAGTCTTTTGCAGGTACCCATATATTTGTCATTTCTAGCAGACTTCTTTCCTCTGTATGAATCCAGATTTCCATGTGGTATTATATTCTGTCAGATATTATATATCTAAATAACTTCTTTAACATCTTTCTTTAAAACAGTCTACTCTAGTAAGTTATCTCAACTTTTGTCTAGAAGTATTTAATCTTAATTTTTGCTTTTTGCTGAATATAGATTTCTAATTTGATAGTGTTTTCCTTTTTTTTTTTTTTTCCCATTTATTCATTCTTTTATTCTTTTGGTCAGTACAAGTTTTCTTGAATACTGATACTGAACCAGCATTAGGAGTAGAGAGATATGTATCCTTTTAATTATATAAAGATGTGCCTTTTTATTTTTTTCTAGCAAGAAGACTGTAATTTTTATCTTTGTTCTCTAGTGTGTCTATTCTGTGGTGGGTTAACAGGCATCCATATCCTTGGTTCTCAATGCTTTGATTGTGACATGCCTTAGAGTTGCTTTCATTAAGTGTATTCTGCTTGGATATTTTGTGCCTTTTGAAACTGCAGGTTTAAATTCTTCTTCAAATTAGAAAGGTGTAGGTCTTCATTTCTTTAAATATTTTCTGTTGTCTTGTCCTAGAAGTTCAGTTATAGGTTAGTTACATTACACTTGATACTGGCCCACAGGTCTCTGATATACTATTTATGTCCTATTTAATCTTTTTATCCTCTCTGAGAATTATCTTGAATAGTTGTTATGACTGTGTCTTTAAGTTCACTGGTCTCTCTCTCTCTCTTTTTTTTAAGATCTTATTTATTTATTTGACAGAGATTACAAGCAGGCAGAGAGGCAGGCAGAGAGAGAGGAGGAAGCAGGCTCCCCGCGGAGCAGAGAGCCCAATGTGGGCTCAATCCCAGGACCCTGGGATCATGACCTGAGCTGAAAGCAGAGGCTTTAACCCACTGAGCCACCCAGGCACCCCAAGTTCACTGGTCTTTCCTTCTGCAATGTCTAATCTGCTATTAATTACATTCAGTGTATTTTTCACATGAGTTATTTTTCATCTCCATAAGTTTCATTTGGGCTTTTTAAATGTCTTTCCTTTATCATCATGTATGTAATTTATTCAATCTTCTTGATCATAAGGATCATATTTATAACTGCTATCTTGTAAAGTCATTTTCTCCTAATTATAATTTCTTTGTCATTTCTGGTTTTGTTTTGATTGGTTGAGTTTTTTCCTCTGAGGTATGTTTCTGTGTGTGAAAGATAATTTTTAATTGCATGCGAAACATTGTAAATGTGGGATGTTGGGTATTGGATTTTACTATTTCTTTAAATGATTTTAGATTTTTTTTTTTTCTGGAAAGCAGTTAAGTTACTTGAGATTAATTTGTCCCTATTATAACTTGTCTCTTATCTTCATTAAGATGAACCTAAAACATTCTTAGCTGGAAGTTAATATACCCAAGCTATTAAGATGGTACCCTTCACAGAACCCTTCTTCATGCCCCATGAATTGGAAGATCTTTCTATTCTCCTTTTTTTTGTTGTTTTTAAAGAAATTATTTTAAGCAATCTCCACACCCAATATGGGGCATGAACTCCCCAAGATCAGGGGTTGCATGCTCCACTGACTGAGCCAGCCAGGTGCCCCAAGAGCTTTCTATTCTGATTGGTGTCAAAACAAGTTATTCTCCACCCTATTGAACTCCTAGAATTATTCAGCTTATTTTCCAGTGGTTCTTTTCCCACCTTGGGTAGTTTTCTTATATGCAAATTAGGTTTGATTGGACTCCTCTGCAGATTTTTGGAACTCTTGCTGTCATTGTGACTCCCTCTCCTGTCACACAAATCCTTTTCTTTTACACCTCTGATCTCTTCTTCTACTCAGTGAGACCACTGGGCAACATTCGGATTCTCCTTTCTCAGAAACTGCCTCCAAGAAATGAACTTTGGCTTCTTATTCCTTTGGATAGCTTTCTGTGTGAGAAACAATAGGATTCTTAAGATAATTCTCAACTTTGTTAGGTGTAATATTCAAAAGAGGACCATAGATTATTCAAGAGTTACTAGCTATTGGCCATAGAAGGTAGGAAAAAAGGAATATAGATTGAAATTATATTTGTAAAAATTTTGCATGTGTAGTGATGGTAATAATCTCTTGATAGGTATTTGGAATACACAAATGCGTAGACTGAAACTTAGCAAATGTACAGCTTAGATTTCTGCAATTTACTGTTATGTAAATTTTATATAAAGTGAAAAACTATAAATAATATTAAATTACATGTAATAATATGCTGAAACATTTAATAGCTAGTTACAGATACCTGCAATTTAATTTGCAACAAAAAATAAGATTGATGAATGGATAGACAGATGAAAAAGCATGTGATAAAACAAGTGTAGTAAAATGTTAATGACAAAACATAGGGGATGAATTTGAGGATGTTCCCTCTAAAATTCTTTTCATTTTGTTATGTTTTGGAAATTTTTTTCATAAGGACATGTTAAATAAACTGAATATACACCTATTTCTTGCATGGAAAAATATGGCAAAACAGCATAAGAGATAAAATACCAGGAGCTAAGAAGGAAGGAACCAGACAAAGATTTCCTGGCATGTTTCTTTTATTTTAAAATATTTCACAGATCTATGAAGTGAAAATTAGCCAAGACTCAGGGGAAAATTTGTGGGTGTCTGCGGGTGTTTGCAGGAACTTATGAATACAACTGAACATCTGCAAAAATATTTTCTATTCACTGTATACCATTCACAGATATATTTTCAATGGGTAAGACAATTTGCAAAAACTAGTATGAAGGGAAATTCTTGGCACCTAAGTGCTTTAGTCTCTTTTGAATACAATATGGTTAAATGATTCTACTTACTGTATTTCAAAATGTGTTGGTACAGTGTAATGCATACTTTTCCTTCCGGGATTATGCAATGTAAAGAGATGGCTAAAAGAAATGAGTCATGCTTTGTCAGAAATAACAAATAAATGATAGAACTTAACTTTGCATATTTATTATTTTTATCTGAATATCCCAGAAAATTTTATTTAAAAAGTTTTATTTGTACAGAATCTTCTATAATTATAGATGGTAGTGGTTATCAGTTCTGAACAAGTTTACTTAATTGTGAGTTCTGGCTCTGTACTTACCAGCTAGAAATCTTTTTTATGCCTTCAGTTTTTTTTACCTATAAAACATATGTAGTAATAATAGTAATCTCCTAGATTGTTTTGAGGAATAAGCATTCATAGTAGAGCCTGAGACATAGTGAGTGCTCAAGACATGTCGTTAACATTATGAAACCAAGGCTTACAGCTAGAAGAGCTTGATCAGATAATCTCTTCACATATTTAGAGATCATCCAGCTGAAACAGACTCAAAATTCTAGTTCTTCTGACTACTCTAACCATGGAAAGTATTATATTAAAACGAGACCCACAAGATCTTGAAGAATGAATAAATAAAAGCTAAATCGGTGTCAGGTTGCTTAAAGGAGTCCCAAAGAGTTCTAAAATACGACTTCTTAAAATAATTCCAGGACCCCCTCCATGATATTGTTGGCTAACTACTTTGGGATGGGGTTTGAATTTCACTATGTTCTTTACTACCTCTAGGTTTCCTTGCTCTGAGGCAATCTAGGGAAGAGTTATGTGGAGAACAATGAAATAATGTTCCAAAAGAGCAAATAACTAATGAGGAAATAATGAGTGAGTAAAAATTATTAGTTTATTTCAATGTGAGTATTGTGATGATTACATTTTCCCAATCTATATACTGCACTTTATGTTTTTAAAAATATGTCAACCTTATAAGACATTGATTCCTTATAGTAAAACAAAATGTTATTTAAACACATGTATATCCCACCTGTTGAGATTTATTAATTATGAGTATAGCTTCTGAGGCAAAATTCATGCTATTGTGAAAAGTTTCCTTAATATTACTCTCTTCCCTGATATTGTGTGCATAAAATACCATTGCAATACTACATTGATTAGCAAGAGCCAATCCATACCCATCTCATAAACATAGTCAGCTGCCTTTGAGATTTCTTTGGAAAACAGTAATCAAAAGAGGATTGGAAAGAATAAAATCTTGACTCACGGAATCATTAAAATTAGGCCTGGTGTTGGCCTAACACCATCTTTGACTTATATGGGTCACATATGCATGGGTAGTGTCTTTGTACACTTCCTCTTTTGGAAGGGAAATTAAGACTCAGTTTGTATGGACACACGTTCTGTAGAGTTTTGACACAGAAATCTAATAGAACCTGCGCTTGGTGAGTGCTTTACTCATTTGTTAGTTACATTTATGCTGTAACTCTTTCCCCCACTCCCATATTGAGTCTGGGTTATCATTTTTGGATACTGAAGAAGTATCTCTTAGAGTTATAAGAAACACATTTTTTTTTTTAAACTCAGCAGGGATTTCTATTTAAGAATGTAAGGCAATAGGAAAGAAAATGTCATCATGAGTTTTTGGGTACATTACTAATCATCTAATTGAATTTTAATGGGGAGAGGAAAAAGCCTAGGGGTTATAATGAAAGCATTTTTTCACTCATTTATATTTATCATTCAAATGAGGTCTAGTAATAATATGCAGCAAAAAGTCTGAGTCATTCTTAGCTTCTGGAAGGATTAGAACAGCCACAGTTATTATCCCACTAACCCTTTATGTCACGTCCATCACAATACCAAGCAATCTATGTTCAAATGTATCTATTAAGTCACTATCAAAATGATATGAAAGTTTAGGCATACTACATCTTGTAAACACTAATTTTGAGGTTATTTTGTCCCACAAAAGAAATTTTGATCTCTTATCATGAAAAAATTCTGAAATAAAACTGCTTAGGATATGACAGTTTATATAATATGCACTTTTTCAAAAGCTAATAAAATAATAGTATAATTCCTAACAAAACACTGAGTTTACAGAAAAATTATTAGGTAATTTTTTGCCCCTATTATAAGAAAATATATTTTTAAGTGATACTTATTAAAAATATTGCAAAGGCAGTTAACTATTATAGGTTGTATTACAGTTTACTGTATATTCTATGATAATCCTGGCAGGAGGAACCTTTTCCCCACCACACTGAGGTAAGACTCAGCCACTGATGCTTTGACCAAAAATGGTGAATGGAGGTTATGTGTGTCTTCTGAGTAGAAGCTTTTAGAGCTAACATGTAGTTCATCATGACTCTTTCCCTTGTGATATGAGGACTGGATGTTTCAGAAGATCCTGGTCTGGGTGCTAGGGTCTCTGCATTAGGATTAAAAAAAAGAGAGCAATGTCTACCCAAGTCAAGTGGGCAAAAAAGAAATACTTTTTTTTTTTTTTTTTTTTTTTTTTAGAGAGAGAGATTACAAGTAGGCAGAGAGGCAGGCAGAGAGAGAGGGGGGAAGCAGGCTCCCTGATGAGCAGAGAGCCCGATGCGGGGCTCGATCCCAGGACCCTGAGATCACGACCTGGGCCAAAGGCAGAGGCTCAACCCACTGAGCTACCCAGGCGCCCCAAGAAACTACATTTTTTAAGTGATTGAGATTTTGACCTTTTTTTGTTATCACAATATCATTAAGTCTATGATTAATATACATAACTAATACACAAAATATATTCAGCTATACCAAACACATCTATGTGATTTTATAATACAGTGATAGTTTTAACATTATGAAATTACATAGGTTAGAAAATTATATCAGTGAGGCCAAAGTCATGGAAAGTCAACTTAACAGAATTAGTTGATTTTATGTAAGCATGATAGAATCTCTATTATAGGACAATATACTTGTCTTTTATGCCTAGATGGTCATAGAGCAAATTTGATGTACTGGTCACAAGATGACAAAATGAGAATGCGTACTTATCTCTCTGAAAACTTTAAATCTACAACATAAATAAAAACCAATACTTTGATATTGGTGAGCTAACTTAAGAAAAAGCTAGATGTAAATTATCAGAGGAACGAGTTGAAACCAAGAGTTGGACACTTAACCAACTGAGTCCCCCAGGCAGTCCCCTGTGCCTTTCAAAGAAATGAATTCATTATACCTATAGTAAAGTGAGCATCTTGGGATGCCACTTACTCCCAGGAAGCATAGTTACCAGTGTTTAGATCTTATATAATAGATTTATTTTTAACATTCCTATTTACTTGAATCATGGGGAAAAGTATTTTTTTTTTTTAAGATTTTATTTTTAAGTTGTTTCTATACTCAGTCTGGAGCTTGAACTCATTACCCTGAGAGCAAGAGACACATGCTCTACCAGCTAGCCAGCCAGGTGCCCAGGAGACACCCTTTTCTGTCCACCTTATATTCCATTTTTTTTAGTGTAACATTCACAAACTCATTTCTGTTTTTGTTTGTTTGTTTTTTTAACTCTACAGGTACATATTATTGAGTTCCTATAATTCTATCAGTGAGAAAACCATATACTCCCAGAATAGAGACTGTATTTCCCCTTTTGTCTGTGCTGACGATATTACCCTTAGTTACTCTGGAGGCAGTGAGCTCTGAATTTTAAGGAGAAGGTCACCTCTAAAGTATTTGGCTTAGATGAAGTCATTGAACGGTCTCTGGCATGATCAAGCTATTATCCTCCAGCAAGGGAGGAGGGATTGCCTGTGGTGGAATAATAAGAGTAAATATAGGGGCTCAGAGCTCTATTGTATCACATACATATGTACTTTTTGGGTCTCAGGAGTCTACCTATTTCTTCTCAAGGCCCTGATTTTATCATAGAAGACTATTTAAGGTTGTACATTCAGTTCCATTTGTACTTTTGTCACCCTTAAGATTAAATTATTTGCCAGATTTTTAGCATCTGGATTTAGCATCCATTTTCTGAGTTGGTAATGGTCTAACTTTGGCTGGTGGTCATTCTCCTTCTTCAGTGCTTCTGGCAGTTAGCAAGACCAGCCAACTCCACAAAAGTTTTTAATAAATGTATGTCCATACTTTCAAATACTAATATTATATGAATCAGTGCTATTACTTTAAGCTATATTTCATCCCAATCTACTGCAAGATAAAATTAGTCTTAATAATTGTAGTATTTCAACATGACAGGAGTTGTCATCATCCCATTTGTTTGTTTGGGTTCTTTGTTGCTTTCTGCCTATTGAATAATATATTTCTAGAATACCATTACAAGCAACTATTTTCTGTGTCTACTTTGTTATTCAAAGCAGAGCTTAAAAAATACTTTGGATGCAAGTAGTATATCTGGAAGGTTATCCTAGAAAGCAGAAGTGAGAGGAACAGGAGATTAAGAAAGGAGGAAAAGATATATAAGAGTTTATTTTCAGTTCTGTTCTGGTGGCAAGAGACCTCAATTCTACTGGAATTTCCTGAAAATGGTCCAGAATATCTCCCAGAAACCTCACTAAATTACAGAAGACATGACCATTTATCTGGTGGCTTCAATATCCTATTGGTTGAGGCATTCCCCTGGAAACATGGATTTTCCCCATATGTTGGCAGTGCTATCCAAGATGATATATTTGTAGGTAATACGACTATAAATTCATATAGATTTCCTTAATCACGAAGTTGGTGTAAAAAATTTAAATATGGTACAATATTAAAAAGTAACTTATTGGTGTTTCATTTGAAAAATAAACTGAATTTTCATTTATTAAATTGAAATAAAATTATTTGATTTATAAACACACTAAATATTCAGTTTTAGGATAATAATTAACATCAGTAGGATAATAGCTAGCTATTTTATAATGACTTTACCAGCTTATTCCTGCCCTATCAGGATGTGACAGAACTGGATTTTTCTGTTCTCAATCTCCTTTTGTCTTTCTGGTTTTTTGAATGAACATGGACTTAAAAAAAACAGATTTTATTTATTTATTTGAGACAGAGTGCATGAGCAGGAGGGAGAGGCATAGAGGGAGAGAGAAGCAGGCTCCCCACTGAGCAGGGAGCCTGATGCATGGCTCAGTCCCAGGATCCTGAGATCATGACCTGAACCAAAGGCAGATGTTTAACCAACCGAGCCACGCAGGTCCCCCTAAACAAGGACTTTACTTTAATAGAAGTATTTATCCTTTGCTTTCCCTTGGCAAGACATAAATATTGTGTTCTTTAACCTATTATAATTTTCCACTCCTGCCTTCCTAGAATGAAGCCTGTTTCAAGTCTGTCTGGACTTGAACTCTGTACAAGAAGAAGGAAACAGACCAAAGAGAGAACATATTTCTGTATATCAATTTGAGGCTTCCATTTATGTATGAATGACAACCCAGTGTATACAGAAAAGCTTGGACCTTCTTCTGGGTCTTGTGTGCTTGTGATATACTCACCTTAAGATTATCCCCCCCGGGGCACCTGGGTGGCTCAGTGGGTTAAGCCTCTGTCTTCGGCTCAGGTCATGATCTCAGGGTCCTGGGATCGAGCCCCACATCAGGCTCTCTGCTCAGCAGGGAGCCTGCTTCCTCCTCTCTCTCTGCCTGCCTCTCTGCCGCTTGTGATCTCTGTCTGTCAAATAAATTAAAAAAATCTTTAAAAAAATTAAAAAAAAAAGATTATTCCCCCTCCCCCAGGTAAGAACTGTACCTGTATATCTTTTCAGAATTTATATCACATAATGTATTTGGAACGTTACCTTTCAGGATTTTGATATTGGTATGATTGTGTTGCATGCCTAAATCAACATTCAGTGTAGAAACAAGCTAGATACCCTCCCTACATCATCCCACCCAAACTGTCACTGGAATGATTTCTAAGACTAGGAATTAGTCGATGGTAAACAGATGTGGTATAGGAATAACCTCTCATAAGGTTGATATAAGAAAAATACCATGGGGATGGATGTGTTAAACAGACTAGAACCCTTGAAGTGGTTGGATAAGGGAAAGTGAGCTAAAGTTAAAAATGCATTATTTCAATCAGAGCATTTGGACTATGTGGTACTATTTGAATTTATATGGTGACCCACAGTAAATATGTAGTTCAATCTATCCAGGGACTGTTGTCTATGAAAAAATGTTTTTCTGCACTGAATAATCTGAAATTTTAATGTACAGTTGGATTGCTGCAATTTTGGGGAAATATATGAGGAATATTGCATATTGATGGGATGATCTTTGCCAACATGAAAATCTAATGCACTATCACAATGATGATTTGATTGGGCAAGTAGTCAACCTGTGCTGGATGTTAACATATTGCATGGAAGGAAAACCTGCCCTTTCTTTTTTTTAAGGTTCCCTGACAGGCGTCATAATTAAATTGACATAAGCCAGATTAACAGGACAAAAATAAATTTTTATTTTGTATATAAAGGAGTTCATAGAAATCTGAGACTTAAAGAAGGGACCAAAGCAAGTAGCTTTTATATCTTTTAGATAATTTGTGAAGAATTGGAGAAATACGTTGGGAATTTGGGAAGCAAATTAGTAAAGAATGTTTGTTTATACAGTCTTCTTGGCCCTGAATTTCCTATCTCTGGTGATAAAGATGCCTCTTCCAACAGGTGCAGGAAGGATACCCTTCACATAGTGAATTTATTTCATGCTTTCAGAGGGACAAAGGAGTGGGTCAGAGGTCCACTTGCACTGACTGTTCCTTAACTAATTTTAATTCAAAATAATTAATATGCCAAAGTGGGATATTTGGGGGCACCCTGCCCTGAATCCTATCACCCTATCAATATCAAAAACTCAAATCTTATTTAAGCATATGGAACCTGTGAGAGGGGAGAAAAAAAATTCAAATAAAAAATTAAACACAGAAAAGAATTTTTCCTTCTTCCTTTCTTTTTCTTTCTTCCTCTCTCTTTTAAGAAAAGAAGTTTTCAAAGATAATTGTCAGGATCAGAAAGCTAATAGATGTTGTTGAAAGAGTGTGCTAGATCTAAGAGATTTTGTCCAGAGTTGTTTCACAAATTGAAATCAGTTTTGTCTGTGTTTATGGTTCTCATGGGATGGAATCCAGCAAGCCCAGGAAGTCAATCACAGACTTTCCTCACTAATTAGGAACATAAAGAGGAGAATACAGCATACTAAGGTAAGATAAATTAAAGGAGAAGCTACAGGGAAGGAGAAAAGTTTGAGTGGGAAGTGGATTTTGAAAATGAGAGGTATGTCTTCTTTGGAGAAGTGTCTGCTCATGTCTTCTGCCCATTTTTTTGACGTGATTATCTGTTTTGTGTGTGTTGAGTTTGAGGAGTTCTTTTTAGATCTTGGATATCATCATTAGCCATCAGGGAGATTCAAATCAAAACCACACTGAGATACCACTTTACACCAGTTAGAATGGCCAAAATTAACAAGAAAATAAACAACAAGTGTTAGAGAAGATGTAGAGAAAGGGGAGCCCTTCCTCACTGTTGGTGGGAATACTAGTTGGTGCAGCCACTTTGGAAAACAGTGTGGAGATTCCTTCAGAAATTAAAAATAGAGTACCCTATGACTCTGCAATTGCACTACTGGGTATTTACCCCAAAGATACTGATGTAGTGAAAAGAAGGTCCACCTGTACCCCAATGTTCATAGCAGCAATGGCCACAGTCGCCCAAATGTGGAAAAAAACCAAGATGCTCTTCAATGGACTGGTGAATGGATAAAGAAGGATAAAGAAGATATGGTCCACATATACAATGGAGTATTTTGGCTCCATCAGAAAGGCTGAATACTCAACTTTTGCATCAACATGGATGGGACTGGAAGAGATTATGCCGAGTGAAATAAGTCAAGCAGAGAAAGTGAATTATCATATGGTTTCACTTACTTGTGGAGAATAAGGAATAACATGGAAGACATTGGGAGATGGAGAGAAATGAGCAGGGGGAATCAGAGTGGGGAGACAAACCATGAAAGACTGTGGACTCTGAGAAACAAACTGAGGGTTTTGGGGGGGAGAGGGGTGGGGAGTTGGGTGAGTCTGGTGGTGGGTGTTACAGAGGGCATGTATTGCATGGAGCACTTGGTGTGGTGCATAAACAGTGAATCTTGGAACACTGAAAAAGAAAATAAAAAACCAAAAGACAAAATTATAAAAAAAGAAAATGAGAAGTAGATTGAACCTTTGAATATAATTCTATAGAAAACAGTAAGAGCTAATTATATAAGGAAACATATTAAAGAGCTTTTGATCAATTAAATTTTATCTTAGTATCAGGATCCATTAACATTTCTACTTATGTTGATATATAAGAAATTTGAAAAATATTAAATGTAGGTTAGAGGACTTTATTAGTTAAGATCCTGGCAGGAAACAAAAGGCATATTTAGCCTCATTTAAAGAGGTTTGGGAAGGGCTAAGGGAACCACTAAGGGATGTTGAGATAGCAAGGAAATAGGAACAGTGGAAAACCATTACTGCAACTAAGACAAAAGTAATAATACAAGAAAACAGGGTTACCAGAGCCTATGAAACCTCAAGCCATTGAAGGGAACACTCATGATGTCTCTGACCTCCTGTTCTCTTATCTTCTGCCAAAACTTTCATTGGCTGACCCCAATTTGAAGTCAGAGGGCAGTGAAACTAAGTATTCTTTGTGTTCACACTTGTCATCTCAAGTCACAAAGCAGCAATTACCCCCATGCTAAAAAAAAAAAAAAAAAAAAAAAAAAAGAAAAGAAAGAAAAAAAGAAAAGAAAAGAAAAAGAAGGAGTGGGGAATGAATTAGAGGAGAAAATGAAAAATAAGTATTATAATGAGATGGAACAAAAGGGATCAAGATTGGTGGAAATACTTCTCCAAATACTAGGATCCTCAAATGTTTTCCTATTTCCTAATGTTAAGAGTCACAGTGGGGTCTATGGAAGAAATATTACTAGATAAGGCTGACTAGAAAATCATCTTTTTTGGGGCGCCTGGGTGGCTCAGTGGGTTAAAGGCTCTGCGTTTAGCTCGGGTCATGATCTGAGGGTCCTGGGATCGAGCCCCACATCGGGCTCTCTGCTCAGCAGGGAGCCTGCTTCCTCTTCTCTCTCTCTGCCTGCCTCCCTGCCTACTTATGATCTCTGTCTGTCAAAAAAATAAATAAACAAATAAATAAATAAATAAATAAGAAAATCATATTTTTCTTTCTAGGTTTAACCTGTTGGAGAGAAAAAATGCCTCAGGGCATTATCTTGAGCTTCACTTTCTTCTAGATACCAATGGAAAGGGTGTTTGGGGAATCTGATATATTTTGAAATCTTGGTATATTTAGAAAATAGTCTAGAGAACTTTGGGGAAAAAAAAACATTAAAATGTATCCTTATGTTAACAATTTGCCTTAAAGAAGTAAGGTTGAAATCTTTGGTTGACAAGTTCTGTTGCACTGCTCTGATATTTTTGTAGAATATACTCTTTCTTGACAGCAGGTAAAATCAAATTTAGAAATTTCTTCCACTACTCTCTTTGGTCTACCAAATACAGACAACTAAAGATCTTTTTGAGGTCTCGTATGTGGTACAGGGTGTTCCATACATCAAACCTCTCACAATTTTGTTTTTGAGATGTCACTAGAATCTCAGTCTGGCTTTGTCAGGGAAATCCTTGGTAGGTCCACTGGGACTGTTGATACTGGAGATGTGAGAGAAGCAGGCCTGAAATAATTACTAATAATTATTACTAATAATTCCCTAATAACTAGGGAAGCAAGTTCTCAAAGTATTCTGTATCTCAATTCGAATTTCACTTCAAGTGTGTGTGTGTGTTTGTGTGTGTGTGTGTGTGTGTGTGTGTGTGTGTGTGTGTGTGTGTTGGTATAATATAAAATAAATACAGTATTTGTTTTTTTTTAACCTGTTCCCAGCTCAGAAGTTCTAAAATGCCTGAGATCTTCTCAGTGCTGAGTGTGTTTTGTATGCTAATGAGATGCCTGTGGTTTCTGGCAGGAGCTGGTCACCAAAAGACCAAGCCTTAATCAGTGGATTAGCGCTTTCAGCCTCACCTTCTGACCTCCAGGGAAGGGAGAGGGACTGGAATTGAGGCTAACAACCTATTGACAATGATTTAATTAGTCATGGCCATATCATGAAACCTCCAGAAAAGCACTAAAGATTAGGGTTCAAAGGGATTCTGAGTTGGTGAACATATAAAGGGTGATATGCTCTGAGAAGACATAAAATTTCTGTACCCCTCCCTTCCTTCACATATCTTGTCCTATACATCTTTTCCATTTGGCTATTCCTGTATTGTATCCTTTATAATTAATGAGTACATGTAAGTGATTCAGCGAGTCACTCTAGTGAATTATAGAACTTTAGAAAGTTTGTGGAAACTCCTGATTTATAGCTAGTTGGTGGGAAGTACAGGTGTCTCTCCATTCTTCCTTACCACTTTTGACTGGTACCTGAAGTGGGGGTAGCCTTGTAGGACTGATCCTTTAACCTGTGGGGTCTATGCTAATTTTGCGCATTTATGTCAGAATTGAAATTAATTGTTGGATGCCCAGTTGGTGTCAGATAATCACACAATTTGGTGTTAGAAAAAAAAAAAGACATCATATATGTAAACAATTATTGAGATATACACTTAAATCAATGCACTTCACATATTTAATGTTTGTACTGTACTTAAACTAAAAATTTCTTTTTTTTTTTTAAACTTTATTTTTTTTTTTAAAGATTTTATTTATTTATCAGAGAGAGAGAGGAAGAGAGAGCGAGCATAGGCATACAGAGTGGCAGGCAGAGGCAGAGGGAGAAGCAGGCTCCCTGCCGAGCAAGGAGCCCGATGTGGGACTCGATCCCAGGACCCTGGGATCATGACCTGAGCCGAAGGCAGCTGCTTAACCAACTGAGCCACCCAGGCGTCCCAAACTAAAAATTTCTTTAAGAAGCTTGGATCCTAGCTGGGATCCCTTACAGTACCCCTTATGGTAGTTTTTGCAAATGTGCATGAACTTTTAAATTACTCACTGACACCAAGAAGAATCTTAGGATCCATGTAATTTTACTAGAACTCTGGGCAATATAGACTTACAGTCTTTATTATCAGGATTTATTTGAGAAATAAGCTATAGACTTTTTTTTTAAATGAATTTTATCATTGAAGTAAACTCTTGATAGGTAAATTCCTTGATTGTACCTTCCTTTCATCTTCACTAGTATTTTCTCTTCTTCATCTCTAAATGTTGGTGTCTCTGGGTTTTGACCCTGGTCTTTTATTCTCTATATAATCTTAATGTGGGTAAAAGTTTACATCATATCTATATGGTGATGATTCTCAGATTTGTTTTATAATCCTGAATACTCCACTGAACTACATACTTATATATTTCCTATTCTGCATCTCCATTTAGATGTCTAATAAATATTCAATACATCCGAAACAGAGCTCTGTATGACCCATTGATAAGCCTATTATTCCTCTTTTACATTTTAGCAAATGGTGGCAACACTTGTTGCTCTGGAAAAATCCTAGAAACCAGTGTTTTTTTTTCCCTCTCATTTTATTGTAACTGTATAAAATGTAAGTTCTATAACTATCTTCAAAATATGTTAATCTTCAAAAGATGACCACATTTATTATCTTCGATTCTTCTTTTTTTTTAATTTTTTTTAATTTTATTTTTTATAAACATATATTTTTATCCCCAGGGGTACAGGTCTGTGAATCGCCAGGTTTACACACTTCACAGCACTCACCATAGCACATACCCTCCCCAATGTCCATAATCCCAACCCCCCTCCCCCCATCAACCCTCAGTTTGTTTTGTGAGATTAAGAGTCACTTATGGTTTGTCTCCCTCCCAATCCCATCTTGTTTCATTTACTCTTCTTCTACCCCCTTAACCCCCCTTGTTGCATCTTCGATTCTTCTATGTCTGATGGCACTAGTCCAAGCCATCATCATTTCTCTTTTTCTTTTCTTTTCTTTTTCTTTCTTTCTTTTTTTTTTTTTTTTGTGGTAGAAGATTTGGGAGATTTTTTTTTTTATTAATCATTTTTTAAAATTTATTTTCAACATAACAGTATTCATTGTTTTTGTACCACACCCAGTGCTCCATGCAATTCGTGCCCTCTCTAATACCCACCACCTGGTTCCTCCAACCTCCCACCCCCCCACCTCTTCAAACCCTTCAGATTGTTTTTCAGAGTCCATAGTCTCTCATTGTTCACCTCCCCTTCCAATTTCCCCCAACTCCCTTCTCCTAAATCCCCATGTCCCCATGCTATTTGTTATGTTCCACAAATAAGTGAAACCATATGATAATTGACTCTCTCTGCTTGACTTATTTCACTCAGCATCATCTCTTCCAGTCCCGTCCATGTTGCTACAAAAGTTGGGTATTCATCCTTTCTGATGGAGGCATAATACTCCATAGTGTATATGGACCACATCTTTTGCTTTTCTAAGAAAACATGACTTTTGTGCCTCCAGTCTTGCCCTCCACAGGCAATTTTTCTCAAAGCAATAAAAATAGATTTTTAAAAACATACACTAATTTCGACATTCACTTGGTTTACACACTTCTAATTAGCTTAGCAACTCACTCAGAATAAGATGCAGACTGACCAATGAGATCTTCATGCCCCTCTCACTACAATTGTCTCCTGACTTTTCAACTCAGTTACTACATTCTAGCTACAATATCTTTCTACTCATCTTGCAAGTTTGTACTCACTTCAAGATGTTCTTCCTGCTCTTTGCTCATTATGCTTTATTGTCCTATCTTAACACTGTTCACATTCCATTTCATCCAGAATTTTGCTTTTTTAAAATATTTTCATAAGTTTTTTATTAACATATAATGTATTATTTGTTTCAAGGGTACAGGTCTGTATATCATCAGTCTAACACAATTCACAACATTCACCATAGCACATACCCTTCCCAGTGTCCATCGCCCAGCCACCTTATCCCTCCTCCCACCTCAGTTTGAGTCGTGAGATTAAGAGTCTCATGGTTTTTCTCCCTCCCTGATCCCATCTTGTTTCATTTTTCCTTCCCTTCCCTTCACAACACCCCACCCAGCCTCACAAATTCCTCATATCAGAGAGATCATATGATAATTGTCTTTCTCTGATTCACTTATTTCACTTAGCCTAATCCATCTAGTTCTATCCACATCATTGCAAATGGCAAGACTTTTTTTTTTTTGATGGCTGCATAGTATTACATATATATATATATATATGTATATATATACACACATTTATTTTACATATATGTGTGTATATATGTAAAATGTGCAGGATATATACACACACACATATATATGTATGTATGTATGTATATGTGTATACATATATATGTGTGTGTGTATATATATATATATCCTGCACATTTTCTTTATCCACTTCATTTCTTTCTTATCCATTCCATTTCTTTTTTTTTTTTAAGATTTTATTTATCTACTTGACAGAGAGAGATCACAAGTAGATGGAGAGGCAGGCAGTGAGAGAGAGAGGGAAGCAGGATCTCTGCCGAGCAGAGAACGCGATGCAGGACTCGATCCCAGGACCCTGAGATCATGACCCGAGCCGAAGGCAGCGGCTCAACCCACTGAGCCACCCAGGCGCCCATTATCCATTCCATTTCTTTATCCATTCATCTCTTGATGGACATCTAGGCTCTTTTCATAGTTTGTCTATTGTGGACACTGATGCTATAAACATTCAGATGCCTGTGTCCCTTCGGATCACTACGTTTGTATCTTTAGGGTAAATACCCAGTAGTGCGATTGCTAGGTCATAGGGTAACTCTATTTTCAAATTTTTGAGGATCCTCCATACTGTTTTCCAGAGTGGCTGCACCAGCTTAGATTCCCACCAACAGTGTAGGAGGGTTCCCCTTTCTCCACAACCTCACCAACACCTGTCGTTTCCTGACTTGTTGATTTCAGCCATTCCGACTGGTGTGAGGTGGTATCTCATTGTGGTTTTGATTTGTATTTCCCTGGTGCTGAGCGATATTGAGCATTTTTTCACGTGTCTGTTGGCCATGTGAATGTCTTCTTTGCAAAAATATCTGTTCATGTCCTCTGCCCATTTCTTGATTGGATTATTTGTTCTTTGGGTGTTGAGTTTGATAAGTTCTTTATAGATTTTGGATACTAGCCCTTTATCTGATATGTCATTTGTGAATATCTTCCATTCTGTCAGTTGTGTTTTGGTTTTGTTGACTGTTTCCTTTGCTGTGCAAAAGCTTTTGATATTGATGAAGTCCCAATAGCTCATTTTTACCCTTTCTTCCCTTGCCTTTGGCTATGATTCTAGGAAGAAGTTGCTGCAGCCAAGGTTGAAGAGGTTGCTTTCTGTGTTCTTCTCAATAATTTTTTTTTAAAGATTCTATTTATTTATTTGACAGACAGAGATCACAAGTAGACAGAGAGGCAGGCAGAGAGAGAGGGAAGCAGGCTCCCTGCTGAGCAGAGAGCCCGATGTGGGACTCGATCCCAGGACCCTGAGATCATGACCTGAGCCGAAGGCAGCGGCTTAACCCACTGAGCCACCCAGGTGCCCTCTCCTCAAGAATTTTGATGGATTCCTGTCTCACATTGAGGTCATTTATCCATTTGGAGTCTATTTTTGTGTTTGGTATAAAGAAATGGTCCAGTTTCATTCTTCTGCAAGTGGCTGTCCCAATTTTCCCAATACCATTTGTTCAAGAGGCTGTCTTTTTTCCATTGGACATCCTTTCCTGCTTTGTCAAAGATCAGTTGACCATAGAGTTGGGGGTCTATTTTTGGCTCTCTGTTCTGTTCCATTGATCTATGTGTCTGTTTTTGTGCCAGTACCATACTGTCTTGATGATGACAGCTTTGTAACAGAGCTTGAAGTCTAGAATTGTGATGCCACCAACTTTGGCTTTCTTTTTCAACATTCCTCTGGCTATTCAAGGTCTTTTCTGGTTCCATAAAAGTTTTAGGGTTATTTGTTCCATTTCTTTGGAAAAAATTGATGGTATTTTGATAGGGATTGCATTAAATGTGTAGATTGCTTTAGGTACCATAGACATTTCACAATATTTATTCTCCCAATCCATGAACATGGAATACTTTTCCATTTCTTAGTGTCTTCTTCAATTTTTTTCATGAGTACTTCATAGTTTTCTGAGTACAAATTCTTTGCTTCCTCAGTTATGTTTATTCCTAGGTATCTTATGGTTTGGGGTGCAATTGTAAATGGCATTGACTCCTTAATTTCTCTTTCTTTTGTCTTGGTGGTGTATAGAAATGCAACTGATTTCTGTGCATTGATCTTATATCCTGACACTTTACTGAATTCATGTATGAGTTCTAGCAGTTTTGGAGTGGAATCTTGGGTTTTTCACATAAAGTATATTATCATCTGCAAAGAGTGAGAGTTTGTCTTCTTCTTTGCTGATTCAAATGCCCTTTACTTCCTCTTGTTGTATGATTGCTGAGGCTAGTGATCTCTCTTTTTTCATTCATGATTTTATTAATTAGGTCCTTTCTCTTTTCTTTTTGATAAGTCTGGCCAGGGGTTTATCAATCTTATTAATTCTTTCAAAGAACCAGCTCCTGGTTTCATTGATCTGTTCTACTGTTCTTTTGGTTTCTATTTCATTGAATTTTACTCTGATCTTTATTATTTCACTTCTTCTGCTGGGTTTAGGTTTTATTTGTTGTTCTTTCCCCAGATCCTTTAGGTGTAGGGTTAGGTTGTGTATTTGAGACCTTTCTTGTTTCTTGAGAACAGCTTGTATTGCTATATAATTTCCTCTCAGGACTGCCTTTGCTGTATCCCACAGATTGTGAACACTTGTGTTTTCATTTTCATTTGTTTCCATGAATTTTTTCAGTTCTTACTTAATTTCCTGGTTGACCCATTCATTCTTTAGTAGGATGCTCTTTAGTCTCCCTTCTTTCCAACTTTCCTCTTGTGAGTGAGTTCTAGTTTCAGAGCACTGTGGTCTGAAAACATGCCAGGAATGATCCCAATCTTTTGGTCCCAGTTGAGATCTGATTTGTGGCCCAGGATGTGATCTATTCTGGAGAATGTTCCATGTGCACTAGAGAACAATGTGTATTCTGTTGTTTTGGGATGGAATGTTCTAAATATATCTGTGATGTCCATCTGGTCCAACGTATCATTTAAAGCCTTTATTTCCTTGTTGATCTTTCCTAGATGATCTGTCCTTTTCAGTAAGAGGGGTGTTAAAGTCCCCTACTATTATTGTATTATTGTCAATGTATTTCTCTGATTTTGTTATTAATTAGTTTATATAATTGGCTGCTCCCATATTGGGGGCATAGATATTTAAAATTGTTAGATCTTTTTTTTTTTTAAAGATTTTATTTATTTATTTGACAGAGAGATCACAAGCAGATGGAGAGGCAGGCAGAGAGAGAGAGAGAGAGGGAAGCAGGCTCCCTGCTGAGCAGAGAGCCCGATGCGGGCCTCGATCCCAGGACCCTAAGATCATGACCTGAGCCGAAGGCAGCGGCTTAACCCACTGAGCCACCCAGGCGCCCAAAATTGTTAGATCTTCTTGTTGGACAGACCCTTTATGTATGATACAGTGTCCTTCCTCATCTCTTATTATAGTCTTTGTCTTAAAATCTAATTTATCTGATAGAAGGATTGCTACCCCAGCTTTCTTTGATGTCCATTAGCATAGCATATTGTCTTCCACCCCCTCACTTTCAATCTGGAGGTGTCTTTGTGTCTAAAATGAGTTTCTTGTAGACAGCATATCAATGGGTCTTGTTGTTGTTGTTTTTTTCTAATATCCACTGACACTCTGTGTCCTTTGATTGGGGCATTTAGCCCATTTACATTCAGAGTAACTACTGAAAGATATGAATTTAATGTCATTATATTTCCTGTAAGGTGACTATTATTGTATATTGTTTCTGTTCCTTCCTGGTATGTTACTTTTAGGCTCTCTCTCCCTTTCAACATTTCCTGTAAGGCTGCTTTGGTGTTTGCAAATTCTTTTAGTTTTTGTTTGTCTTGGAAGGTTTTTATCTTTCCTTCTATTTTCAATGACACACTAGCTGGGTATAGTATTTTTGGCTGCATATTTTTCCTCATTTAGTGCTCTGAATATATCATGCTAGTCCTTTCTGGCCTGCTATGTCTCTGTGGTTAAGTCTGCTGTCAATCTAATATTTATAACATTGTATGTGAGAAACCTCTTGTCCAGAGCTGCTTTCAGGATTTTCTCCTTGTCACTGAAACTTGTATGTTTTACTATTAGATGATGGGGTATTGTCCTATTTTTATTGATTTTGAGGGGGGATTCTATGCCTCCTGGATTTTGATGCTTGTTCCCTTCCCCAAATTAGGGAAATTCTGTATTATAATTTGCTCCAATATGCCTTCTGCCTTTCTCTGTCTTTTTTCTTCTTCTGGGGTCCCAATTATTCTAATATTGTTTCATCTTATGGTATCACTTATCTCTCGAATTCTCCCCTTGTGCTCCAGTAGTTGGTTGTCTCTCTTTTGCTTAGCTTCTTTATTCCCCATCATTTGATCTTCTATATCACTAATTCTCTCTTCTGCCACATTTATCCTAGAACTAAGAGCCTCCATTTTTTATTGCTCTTCATTAATAGCTTTTTTTATTTCAACTTGGTTAGATTTTAGTTCTTTTATTTCTCCAGAAAGGGATTTTATTTCTCCAGAAAAGAACTCTCTTGTATCTTCTATGCTTTTTTCAATCCCAGGTAGTACATTGATAATCATCATTCTGAAATCTGATTCTGACATCTTACTAATGTCCATATTGATTAGGTCGCTAGGTGTCGGTACAGTCTCTTGTTATTTTTTTGAAGTGAGTTTTTTCACTTTGTCATTTGTTTGAAATAAGAATAAGTGAATGAGAGAACAAAATACTAAAAGGTTAGCAATGACCCCAGAGAAATATAAACTAACTGAAAGAAGAGACCTGAAACTGGGGGGACAAGAAAGGAGAAAAAAAATTATATATACACATATAAAAAAATTATATATACACACATATATAACCACATATATGTAACATATATATTGAATATAATGTGTTATATAATATAATATATAACATATATATAACATATGTATATATATACATATATATACATATATACATATAATATATATAACATATATATATACATATATATAATATAATGTGTTATATATAATATATAACATATAATATATAACAATATAATAATAATATAATATAATGTGTTATATTCAATATATATGTTATATATTATATTCATTATATATATACATTTATTTATATACATTATAATGTATATAATATACATTAGTATATACAATATATAATGTACATATATATACACACACAAAAATATATAATGTATAAAATATAATGTATATATGATTAGACTGGTGAATAGAACAGAGCCACAAACTTGATTTTGGATGTATTTTGGCCTGTTAGAAGAAACTGCCTTGAAAGAAAAAAAAAAAAAAATATATATATATATATATATATATATATATATACACATAAAATAAGGGTAAACATGATGAAGAAATGGAATATGACTGTAAAGATGAAAATTAAAAAAGATTCTGGGGTGCCTAGGTGGCTCAGTGGGTTAGGCCTCTGCCTTCAGCTCAGGTCATGATCTCAGGGACCTGGGATCAAGTCCCACATCGTGCTCTCTTCTATGCAGGGAGTCTGCTTCCTCCTCCTCTCTCTCTCTCTCTCTGCCTGCCTCTCTGCCTACTTGTGATCTCTCTCTGTCAAATAAATAAATTCTTTAAAAAAAAAGATTCTAAAAAAGGAATTGATAAGAAGTTATTTGAAAAAAGAAGATAAGAAGTTGGTTGAGAAAAGAAAAAAAAATAAGGAAATAAAGGAGAGAATGTGATCAGGCTGGAGACTAGAACAAAGCCATATGCTAGCTTTAGGGTATATTTTGATTTTTTAGAAGTACTATATCCCAAAATTTTAAAGAAAGATAAATTTATATGTATACAAAAAATTAGGTTATATACAGTGAAGGGATAGAATATGACTATTAACAATGAAAATTAATAAAGATTTTTAAAAAGGTATTGAGAAAATAAAATAGTTTAAAAAGGTTAAAATATGAAAGAGGAAAATTTAAAAATAGAATAAGAAAAAAATAAAATAAAAAAATTAACTTTAAAGACTAAAGAATCATGGGGAAAATGCCATGAATTCTATGTGGTGGATTCCCCTAGCTCTGGAACCTGCAGTTCTCATTTATCATTGAACTTGGTCTTGGCTGGATGTTCTTGTTGGTCTTCTTGGGGAGGGGTATGTTGCAGTGATTCTCAAATGTCTTTGCCCAAGATGGAATTGCACTGCCCTCGCCAGGGGCCAGGCTAAGTAATCTGCTTTGTTTTGCTTTCTGTAGCTTTTGTTTCCTGAACGCCTTCTGTACAGCTTTGGAGGAGGAGAATGAAGACAGCATCTTCCCAATCTTCAGCCCCATTGGAGCCAAGAGCTTGAGGCCCCCTCCTCAGTGCACCCTCAGAGAAAAGCAGTCAATCATACCTATTTCCCTGGTCTTCAGCCACACTCTGTGCTCACCCAGTCTATGGCCAAGCATTTCTGTTTCTGGTGCACGACCCCATTTGTACTTTCCAAATCCAGCAGATTCCTGCAGCATGCTCCTGCACTGCTTCTCCTGGAGGAGGAAGGGGGTCTCCCTGGATCTGCCAATTGTGGGTTCCTCTTCAAAGAGCAAGTGACCCAGCTGTGCCTCAGATCATGGTTTAAGGTAACCCCAAGTTGAGAGCTCTCTTCTCAGCTCTGTCTCTGCAGCTGGCTTCCCTGCTCCAATACCTAGGTGCTCTGCCACACTCAGGCACCCCCGGTTTTTTTGTCACCCCATGTGTCCTGAGTCCACTGTCCCTGCGAGGACTTCACCCTCTGCTGAGCCTCTGAAGTGATGTTGCTCAGTGGAGCAAACTTCTAAAATTTCCAATTTTGTGCTCTGCTGCTCTCTCACTGGTCGGGAGCCAGCCTCTTCCCCCATGGTCTCTCTTCCTGTGTATCACCGTGGATTCACTTCTCCACATGTCCTACCTTCCAGAAAATGGTCACTTTTCTGTTCCTAGAAATGCTGCTATTCTTCTCTTCGGTCTCCTGTTAAGTTTGTACTTATTCAGAATGGTTTGATAGCTATCAAGCTGAATTCCTGGGACCTGACAATATTTAGGTCTCCTATTCCTCCACCATCTTGCCAACCCAGAATTTTGCTTTAATGTTCCCTTTACTGACCAACCATTGTGATAACTTCTATCATTCTCTAATCTCCCTTGCATTTTTTTAAAGATTTTATTCATTTGAGAAAGAGAGCATACATGAGTGGGGAGTGCAAAAGGGGAGGAAGAAGCAGGCTCCCTGCTTAGCTGGTAGCAGGACATGGGGCTTGATCCCAGGACTCTAAGATCATGAACCAAACCAACATCAGACACTTAACTGACCAAGCTACCCAGGTGCCCCTCACTTCTTTTTTATACCATGTAACAAAACTAGATATTTTTGTTTTTATATATATATTTTTCACTTTTCTGTTTGTATGACTCTAAGCCAGAGAGGACAAGGGATTTGTCTGATTTTCCACTGAATCTCTAGAAATTAAAAAAAAAATGCTTATGTGTAGAAACTCAATATATGTTTGCAGAAGTAATCAATGAAGTTCAGGGAGATTGTATAGAATGATAAAAACTCCTCACTATATCCATACAGAAACCAAAGGGATGACTTTAAAACCTCTTTAGTTATTAGGGTTTTGGTATTAATTAGAGTTAAGAATCTGAAATGGTTTCTTGGATATTCTAGCTTCTTAGATGCAGGCATTTCTAGTGAGGAGGTGTTAGACATGTTGCATAAAACATATACAGGGGTGCCTGGGTGGCTCAGTGGTTTAAAGCCTCTGCCTTTGGCTCAGGTCATGATCCCAGGGTCCTGGGATCAAGCCCCGCACTGGTCTCTTTGCTCAGCAGGGAGCCTGCTTCCTCCTCTCTCTCTCTGCCTGCTTCTCTGCTTACTTGTGATCTCTGTCTCTGTCAAATAAATAAATGAAATATTTTAAAAGAAGAGTGGAAATAATACATGAGACTGAAGAAAAAGGCATTAAATATTTGGAAAATATGTATGGAGAATAGTTGACACAAATCTCTGCTTACAGTCTACCCCTCAGACAGAAAAAAGACAAAATGAAAAAACAGAGAAACTAGAGTGTTTTTCTTGTTGTTTATGTTTTAGGTTCCACATATAAGTGATATCATGAAATTGGTCTTTTTCAGTTTATTTCACCTAGCATAACACCCTCTAGATCCATCCATGTGTTGTAAATGGCAAGATTTCATTGTTTTTATGGATCATATTCCATTATGTGTATATACAAATCATTTGGACACCTAGGCTGCTTCCATGTCTTTGCTATTGTAAATATTGCTGCTATAAATGATAGAGGTGTATGTAGCTTTTTCAGTGTTGTTTTCTTCAGGTAAATACCCAGAATTAGAATTACTAGATTATATGGTACTTCTAGTTTGAGTTTTTTGAGGAACCTCCATACTGTTTTTCATATTATACATACCTACATAATTTCAGTATACATTTTCACCAATAGTGCAAGAGCTTTCTCTTCATTTCCTTACCAACACTATTCCTTATGTTCTTATTTTAGCCATTATGATATATGTGAGGCAATATCTAATTGTGGTTTTGATTTATAGTCCCCTAATTAATGATGTTGAACTTCTTTTCATATGTCTCTTGGCCATCTGCAGGTCTTCTTTGGAAAAATGTCATTCAGGTCTTTTGCCCATTTTTTAATTTCATTTTTTAATTATTTGGACTCTTTCTTTATTTCTTTCTCTCTTTCTTCCTTTTTTTTTTTTTTTTTTTTTTGGATGTTGAGTTGTAAATATAAAGAACAAATTGGTGGTTGCCAAGGGGAGGAATGTGGGATGGGTGAAATGAGTGAAAGGGATTAAGAGGTACAGACTTCCAATTATAAAATAAATAAATCATGGGGATGAAAAGCACAGCATAGGTGATATATTGAATAATATTTTAATGTACTGATGTGAGCATTTTACATATAATTCTTGAGATATTATTTTGTACAACTAAGACAAATTTAATATGTATCAACTATACCTCACTTAAAGATTTAAAACAATTACTCTCCAAAAAAAGTGAGACTAATCTAAACTAAATCCAAAGAGAAATGCTTCTTCATTTAAATTTAATGAATATTTTGGCAAAATCTAGGTGACTATTTAAAAGTTCAGGTTCTCTTATTTTGGGATCTGGCAATGTTGTGGGAAGGTTTTTATACACTCACAGCAGTAGTGATGTCCACCAGCAAACAAATCATACCTACATAAACATTTATTTTTATTACTTTGTTATTAAACATGAATGAACAACCTAGGATAGCCATTCATTTTAAGAAAGCAGGAACATAAAAGAGAATGATAGAAATAATAGAAAAATATGACATTGGGGAAGTAAATATTTTAGGGAGAGAAGAGACTATTAAGATAACAGCAAAACAGCAGACAAAAATTCTTACAAATAAAATATTTCTGGCATGCCTGGTGGCTCAGTGGTAAAGTGTCTGCCTTCAGTTCAGGTCATGGTTTCAAGGTCCCAAGATTGAGCCCCATGTTAGGCTCCCTTCTCAGCCAGGGAATCTGCTTTTCCTTCTCTCTCTGCCCCTTCCCCCACTCATGCTATCTCTTTCTCTCTCTCTCAAATAAATAAATAAAATATTAAAAACAAAATAAAACCCAAATTTTCCCTAATAAGTCTAATTAATCTGAGAGATTTTTCCTTTAAAAATATAGAATAGAATAAAAGAGATCAGAGAATAAGGCAAATTTCATGGAAATTAAATGCATGAATGTTGCAATTAAACGAAATAAACCACAAGCAACTTAAACAATAAGAAATTGATAGATCAAGTCACCAACTTTATGAAGAGTAGGGCAGAAAGATGCAGTAAATATGAGAGAAAATATAAAACATGGATATGATTAATTCATGAGGTCTGTTGGTTCACAGCCCTCCAGGAAGTCCCATGATGTAATCTGAAATTGGCCTCTTAGAGGGCAGGGAGAGGCCAAAGAAAGAAGTGTGTCACTCCAGGTTGTTAGGTAGCTGTTTTAGTGAGCAAGGAAACCTACCTATGAGTCTTGTCTTGGGCAACAGAGGGACAAATGGATCCCTACAACCCTCTAAATCTTAAAAGTTAAATCTTAAAATCTTAGAAAGAACTCTTAACTGGGTTCAGTCTGGCATATGATGCAGGTGTTAACACCACATCCTTATCTCAAGGCTATGTCTATGGAGTAGTTCCTGGGAGTGGGGAAAGCAAGTGAAAACCACATCCCAAAGGCAGGTAGGGGGTGAAGAGCTTCTGGGTGCCCAGATCCAGTTCACAGGTCAATCAGTGGTCACATCTTTTTGATGACTTTCCCTAACAAGTCCAAAATTAGAATAGCAGGAGTTCCAAAAAGAATAAATAAAATGGAGAAGGGTGCCCCATTTTATATTCCCACCATTAGTATGAAAGGGTTCCAAATTCTCCACGTCACCTAAAGGTATCTTTAAAAAAATTATTCTGACAGCTATGAAGTGATGATATCTCATTATGGTTTTGAAATGCAATTTCCTGATGATTAGCAATGCTTAGTACTTTTTCATATACCTGTTGGTCATTTGTATGTCTTTGGGGAAAAATATATTCAAATCCTTTGCCTATTTTAAATTTGTTTGTTTGTTTGTTTTTGTTTTATTTTGTTTTTGCTATTGAGTTGCAGAAGTTCTTTTTGTATTTTTTTTCTTTAAAATAATTTATTAGTTTCTGCACAAAATACAAGAATCACAAGGGCAGTACCTATGACCCTTTAGCTATTCTTCCCAGATATGCATAAGGCAATACCTTTGTACAGCAACAGGCTTGGCCCCCAACATCTCATACCCTAACAGCTGAAGAATATAGCCCTAACCAAATAAATATTTAGACATATCCCATTCACAGTGCAGGGTTCCCCTCCAATCATATTTCAGATATCTTTTGCAAATAGTGAAACTGTACTAGTTGTTCCAACCGCAGATTTCTCAAAACTCTCATGAATGAGTAGTCACAAGCAATTAGGTTTCAAAGCTCTTAGAGCTGGTTAAACTTTTTAGAAGTCCTTTCTTAACAACAGGTACTAAGACCCTTTCTGTGTTTCTAGCATTCTAAGCCCCAGTTGGCCTATAGGTACCTGGACAGCAGGCCCTGGAAGTCCCCCATATCCTAGGGCAGATGGAGGAAGTGTGATGCCTCCATTTTTTCCCCCAAGATTGCTATGGCTATCTAAGTCTTCTGTGGTAAAAATGCCATTGGAATTTTGATGGTAATAGCATCAAATCTGTGGATTGCTTTGGGGAGTATGGGCATTTTAACAATATTTAAGACTTTCAATCCAGGAACACAGGATGTCTTTCCATTTATTTTTGTGTCTTTAATTTTTTTCATCAAAGTAGTTTTCAGCATACGAGTCTTTTATTCTTTGCTTATGTTCTTTCTTGAGTATTATATTCTTTTTGATGCTATTATATTACAATATTTCTTTCTTTTTTGAATAGTTCATTGTTTGTGTATAGAACACAAGTGATTTTCATACATAAGTTTGTGTTCTGCAACCTTACTGAATTAGTTCATTTGCTATAACAGTTTTTTTTGGTACAGTCTTTAGAATTATGTATAAGTAAAATGATGTCACCTATAAGCAGATAATTTTATTTCTTCCTTCCTGATTTGAATGCCTTCTATTTCTTTTTCTTGCCTCATTATTCTAGCTTGGACTTACATTTGTACTTTTGAAATACTAGAAGCATCTTTATGTGTTAGATAAGATTTCATTTTAGCAGATTTTTTAAAAAGAGTCTATATTAAATGAAAATGCACTTTGATTCAAGGGGGGAAAATTAAAAACCCAAAACTTCTTTCAGTTTATTCAAAATAAAAATACACATAGATTATGCAAATATAGGATTACCATTTCTGTCATGTAAATTGATCCATTATGTTCTATATAAATTTTTTGGTCAAATGAGCATGACTTAAAATGAAGAGTATCTTGAGATGAGATTGCAAGATATTTTTTATCCTCAGTAATCAGTAATCAGGTATGAATATTTCTTATATTTTCCATATTTAAACACTTAAATAGTAGATTATGATGAAAGAAATTGTATAGCATATGCCTGAGAATTATATAAATGAATGATGGTAACAAGTAACAGCGTGGCTAGAGGTGTTCAGACTGACATGAACACGCTCACCTGATCACAGAACTTAGATGTGTCTGCTCTGCATCTTTTCATCTGCCCTCAAGTGATTCTTACGTGGATGGAAATAACATTGATAAAATTTGTTTTTAATTGTTAGAAAAATAAATATTGAAAATGGAGAGCTGGGGTGCCTGAGTGGCTCAGTTGGTTAAGTGTCTGCCTTCTGCTCAGGTCATGATCCCAGGGTCCTGGGGTTGAGCTCTGCATTGAGCTCCCTGATCAATGGGGAGTCTGCTTCTCCCTCTCCTTCTGCCTGCTCTTCCTTCTGCTGTGCTCTCTCCTGTCAAATAAATAAAATCTTAAAAAAAAAAAAGGAGAGCTGCTCCATGTTCATAGCCAGTCTGTGAATCCTGAACACTAGAAGTGAAAAAATCCAGTCACTGTAAAGATTTTAGAGAAACCATTTTCCTTTATCTATCAAAGATGCTGATAGTCTTCACACATACATCATTGTGATTAATTTATTAGCATAGATTGTATTACTCAATATCTCATCTTTTATTGGCTAAATTATCTGAGATATTATTTTAAACTTAATTGTGATCTTTGAAAACCTTTGGTATTTATTCAGGCTCCACACATCCTGAGATTGGGCTTCCACTGGGATGATATGTGGCAGTTGTGGTGCCTCAGGTCTTATTCTGTCATTCTTTATTCCAATCCTGATGGAATTGGAATAAAGTGCAGCCCAGGCCACCCCCTCCGTGTCCCTCCATTGAGATCCACACTTACTTCCCACTCCCCATACACATATAGTTCACCCTGTAGACTCCAATTGCACCCTATTTATCTTTCTGGGAAACCCCACACTCTGGCTACCTGGACCACTTCCTGCCCAGGCCCTCTGGACATCTCTTATGATATTCAAAAGAAAGAAAATCCAACACTAAGTCCAATGTGTTCATTAAACTTAATAGCAGTAATCACTTCATTATATGTGTGTGTGTGTGTATGATACATGATATGTGCATATATCATATATATATATATTTACTATATTTTAAATTTATTTTTATATCATTATTTTTAAAGTTCAGAATTTATAATATGTGGGTCAGAGCTTTTCCCAAAATCAAGTTTACAAATTTTCAGTTGGCCTATGAGGCTGATAAAGATACTTTTTGTTCAGTTTGATTTCTGAGCAGACTTCATTCAAGTTCTCAGTGGTCATCTGATCAAATGGAATTAGGTTCTTCCTCTTCCTCAGCTCTTTTTAATCCTGGACTTTCAGGGAGACAAAAACTCAGCACAACTTTTCATATCTTCTTTTTCTTCAGCATCCACCTGGACAGTGTATTTATTCTCTGACACAGGAAACTCCAGGACACTAAACTAAAAGACCTACTTTAAAGAAAAAAAGGCAAAGATAGGACTGTGCTTCTAGATTTTCTTTGGCCTTTCTTCAAACTAAGGAAGAAAAAGGAAGAAGCAGCTATGTAGGCTGTAGCTTTACTGAAACTATAAAACCATTTAATGGCATTTTTATCAAATTGAAAGAGATCATTCTTAACTCTTGAAAATGTTAGAAATAGCTTTTCATTCTTTAAATTCTTCTTGGCAGCATATTTCAATGTTTCTTGTTCGGTGTTTTGTTATTTTTCACAAATACACAACTAATGAATATTTTTTCAGTTAAGTTCTAGTGAATGTTAGCCACCTACAACTCTTAGAAACTGCCAAAGGTGACAAGGAAAGTTATTCAGGATGTGTTTTATGAGAAAGCCTGTTACTTTTATCATGAATATATAAATGTTAGCACAGAACTTAAGTTTGGCTTTATAATATTAAAAAATGATTAGTTCATGTTTATGCTGATAGGAAGAATGAAATAACAATTGAGCCAAATATAATTTATGAATGTTATAATGGGATCTTGATAGTGAATTTTTGATGACTTTGGTCATAATAGCTGTATTTGTCCAGTAATTATTCTTAGAAGCTTTTAAGTACTTCACAGAAAAGATTTCACTCATCTTTATAATATCCATTTTCTAAGAGGATATCTGAGTGGAGATATAAGGCAAGAATGCAAGTTTCTTAGTAAATCAAAAGAGAAGCAAGGAGAGTTACATATATTCCAAGTGACCCATCATAACAGTACAGCTGTGTCCCTGAATGTAACATGTGCATGGAAACAGTTTGCCACATGCTTTTAGAATTCTTCAAAAGATTATACCAAGCATTAATATTGCCAAAGGCCCCAGGCATTGGCAAAAGCTCTCTCCATTTGTTATCCCATATGTGATATTGTTTGTGTCTTGGTATGTTTAAAACTGGAAAATTTTGTTTATGGGATTTTTAATGTGTATGCATGATTTTAAGCAAGTATTTTGCATTCTGTTACTTAGAATAGCCTGTAAATATCCAAATAGATATAAGAAGTTTGAAGTTGGGGCGCCTGGGTGGCTCAGTGGGTTAAGCCGCTGCCTTCGGCTCAGGTCATGATCTCAGGTCATGGGATCGAGTCCCGCATCGGGCTCTCTGCTCAGCAAGAAGCCTGCTTCCCTCTCTCTCTCTGCCTGCCTCTCTGTATACTTGTGATCTCTCTGTCAAATAAATAAATAAAATCTTTAAAAAAAAAAAAAAAGAAGTTTGAAGTTTACAAAAACGTTCCAAATATTACAGTTACCTTTAAAAGAGAATCAAATTTACAAGCTTTAGGATGAAGAGCAGGATCCTTTCCCCTAATGGTTTATTTATTAAAGGACCTGGAAATGTTCTTGTGTGACACACGAATAGAAACATAATATATTGACATTGGATACAAATTCCTTAAGAAGCACTAAATAAGAGCTTTATTCATTCACCTATTCAGCAAATTTTCAACTCCTACAAGGTACTGTGAAAATCAGTAATTCAATTTTCAGATCTTAAGTGCTCTAAGAAATAGAGCTAGTAAAACATCACTGTTTTTCAACAGAAACATTAAAAATTTTCGACAGGTTGAGGACTACTAGTCAGGTCTTCTTTTTTTTTTTTTTTTTAAAAGACTGCTTGAGCTAGTCTTTAGCTTTTTTTTTTTTTTAAAGATTTTATTTATTTATTTGACAGAGAGAGATCACAAGTAGACAAAGAGGCAGGCAGAGAGGGAAGCAGGCTCCCTGCTGAGCAAAGAGCCCGATGCAGGACTCGATCCCAGGACCCTGAGATCATGACCTGAGCCAAAGGCAGCGGCTTAACCCACTGAGCCACCCAGGCGCCCGCTAGTCAGGTCTTCTGTAGGATGTTGTTCAGTTGGGATTTGTCTGATTTTTTCTCTGGATTAGACTGGGGTTATGGGTTTTAGGGGAGACTACAGAGGTACAGTGTCATTCTCAACAAATATATTAAGAGTATATACTATCAGTATGATTTATCACTGTCTATGTTAGCTATCATCACTTAGCTGGAGGTAGTGTTTGTTAAGTTTACCACAGTAAGTTAGTCTTTTTTTTTTTATTAATTTTTTATTTTTTCAGCATAACAGTATTCATTATTTTTGCACCACAACCAGTGCTCCATGCAATCCGTGCCCTCTACCATACCCACCACCTGGTGCCCCCAACCTCCCACCCCCCACCCCTTCAAAATTCTCAGATCGTTTTTCAGAGTCCATAGTCTCTCATGGTTCACCTCCCCTTCCAATTTCCCTCAACTCCCTTCTCCTCTCCATCTCCCCTTGTCCTCCATGCTATTTGTTATGCTCCACAAATAAGTGAAACCATATGATAATTGACTCTCTCTGCTTGACTTATTTCACTCAGCATCATCTCTTCCAGTCCCGTCCATGTTGCTACAAAACTTGGGTATTCATCCTTTCTTTTTTCTTTTTCTTTTTTTTTTTACAGCTTTATAAACATATATTTTTATCCCCAGGGGTACAGGTCTGCGAATCGCCAGGTTTACACACTTCACAGCACTCACCATAGCACATACCCTCCCCAATATCCATAACCCCACCCCCCTCTCCCAACCCCCTCCCCCCATCAACCCTCAGTTTGTTTTGTGAATTAAGAGTCACTTATGGTTTGTCTCCCTCCCAATCCCATCTTGTTTCATTTACTCTTCTCCTACCCCCTCAACCCCCCATGTTGCATCTCCTCTCCCTCATATCAGGGAGATCATATGATAGTTGTCTTTCTCCGATTGACTTATTTCGCTAAGCATGATACCCTCTAGTTCCATCCACGTCGTCGCAAATGGCAAGATTTCATTTCTTTTGATGGCTGCAAAGAACAAAGAATCCAATCAAGAAATGGGCAGAGGACATGAACAGACATTTCTGCAAAGAAGACATCCAGATGGCCAACAGACACATGAAAAAGTGCTCCATATCACTCGGCATCAGGGAAATACAAATCAAAACCACAATGAGATATCACCTCACACCAGTCAGAATGGCTAAAATGAACAAGTCAGGAAATGACAGATGCTGGCGAGGATGCGGAGAAAGGGGAACCCTCCTACACTGTTGGTGGGAATGCAAGCTGGTGCAACCACTCTGGAAAACAGCATGGAGGTTCCTCAAAATGTTGAAAATAGAACTACCCTATGACCCAGCAATTGCACTGCTGGGTATTTACCCTAAAGATACAAACGTAGTGATCCGAAGGGGCACGTGCACCCGAGTGTTTATAGCAGCAATGTCTACAATAGCCAAACTATGGAAAGAACCTAGATGTCCATCCACAGACGAATGGATAAAGAAGATGTGGTATATATACACAATGGAATACTATGTAAGTTAGTCTTTTTATCCCCTTATCTTTTCCTAGTCCTTTTTGAAAAAGCACTTTCTGGAGTGATAAGGAGTTATGTTCTTCCTACTTGAGGGTAGAATACCTATACAAATTAGTAGAAAATTCTGTATAGGAGATATATTGATTGTCCCTTATTTATTCAATCATTTATTTATATCATTATAGCCTCATGGCAAGGAAAGTCTGAGAAATTTTCAGTCAAGAGAACTCTAAGAAGACATGACAACTAAATGTGATGTGATATCCTGGATAGGATCCTGTAAAAGAAAAAGCATGCTAGAGAAAAACTGGGTATCTAAATAAAGTATGGATTTTAGTTATTTATAATGTATCAGTATTGGTTCATTAATTATGATGTATATCAAGTATACCATACTCATATAAGATGTTAATATTAGGGGCAACTGGATAAATCTTTGTATCATCTTTGCAATAATTCTGAAATCTAAAGCTGTTCAAAATTTAAAATCTTGTTAAATAAAAATTATCAAGAACTGGGAATCAAAGTCATGCAGTTTTAGTGGAAATGTGAATCACCATTCTGTCAGTAACTATCAAAATGTTAATATGCACATATTCTTTTGTACATAAGACTCGTTTCTAGAAATCTGTTAAGTAGAAACAAAAGCAAAATGCAAGTGTGCCATTGCATCATTTTTTGGTAATAGTCATAACAAAATATAAAAAACAAAACAATTTAAAACAGTCTGCCTAATTATTCAGCAAGGAGTAATGGTTGAAGGAACTGTGATACAGAATGTAGCCATTCTCTGCACAAATCCATTCTCTGGAAAATATAATGAAATAATATATGTATATATCTTATTTTAAAATAACCGAATAATTTTTAAGGAATCTCCACGGTTTTCCAAAGTGGCTGCACCAACTTGCATTCCCACCAACAGTGTAAGAGAGTTTCCCTTTCTCCACATCCTCTCCAACACTTGCCATTTCCTGTCCTGACAATTTTGGCCATTCTAACTGGTCTAAGATTGGTATTTTTTTTTTAAATTTTTTTTTTAAATTTTTTTTTAAGATTTTTATTTATTTATTTGACAGAGAGAGATCACAAGTAGACGGAGAGGCAGGCAGAGAGAGAGAGATAGGGAAGCAGGCTCCCTGCCGAGCAGAGAGCCCGATGCGGGACTCGATCCCAACACCCTGAGATCATGACCTGAGCCGAAGACAGCGGCTTAACCCACTGAGCCACCCAGGCGCCCTAAGATTGGTATCTTAATGAGGTTTTGATTTGAATCTCCCTGATGGCTAATGATGATGAACATTTTTTCATGTGTCTGTTAGCCATTTGTATGTCTTCTTTGGAGAACTGTCTGTTCATGTCTTCTGCCATTTTTTGACATGATTATCTATTTTTTTAGTGTTGAGTTTGAGGAGTTCTTTATAGATCTTGGATATCAGCCCTTTGTCTGTAGTGTCATTTGTGAATATCTTCTTCCATTCCATGGGTTGCCTCTTTTGTTGACTATTTCCTTTGCTGTGCAGAAGCTTTTTATCTTGACGAAGTCCTATGACCCTGCAATTGCACTACTGGGTATTTACCCCAAAGATACAGATGTAGTGAAAAGAAGAGCCATCTGTACCTCAATGTTCATGGCAGCAATGGCCATGGTTGCTAAACTGTGGGAGCCAGGATGCCCTTCAGCAGACGAATGGATAAAGAAGATATGGTCCTTATATACAATGGAATATTACACCTCCATCAGAAAGAATGAATACCCAACTTTTGCATCAACATAGATGGGACTTGAGGAGATTATGCTGAGTGAAATAAATTAAGCAGAGAAAGTGAATTATCATATAGTTTCACGTACTTGTGGAACATAAGGAATAACATGGAGAACATTAGGAGAAGGAAAGGAAAAGTGAATTGGGGTAAATCAGAGGGGGAGATAAAGCATGGGAGACTATGGACTCTGAGAAACAGACTGGGGGTTTTGAAAGGGAGGGGGCTGAGAGGATGGGTTAGCCTGGTGGTGGGTATTAAGGAGGGTACATATTGCATGGAGTACTGGGTGTGGTGCATAAGCAATGAATCTTGGAACACTGAAAAAATAAAAAATTTAAAAAACCCTTAAAGTAAAATAAAATAAAATAAAATAACCAAAAAGAAGAAGGTGTTATTATGGAATCCTACAAACTGAACTATTACCAGTAGTTACTTGAGAAAAGTATAATTGGAGGGGTGCCTGGGTGGCTCAGTGGGTTAAGCCGCTGCCTTCGGCTCAGGTCATGATCTCAGGGTCCTGGGATCGAGCCCTGCGTTGGGCTCTCTGCTCAGCAGGAAGCCTGTTCCTCCTCTCTCTCTGCCTGCCTCTCTGCCTGCTTGTGATCTCTCTCTCTGTCAAATAAATAAATAAATAAATAAATCTTTAAAAAAAAAGAAAAGTATAATTGGAGTGGGTATTATTAATATTTATATTAACATCTCTTTTTTTGTTTGAATTTGAACAGTCCTCATTGATTTCTTTTGTAATAAATATATAACTTTTTTAAGAAGCGAAGGATTCCTTCATTTACAGATACTTTATTGTTTTTATAGCAGTTATACTATAATTTTTAATATACCTCTAGTCAAACTCAGTTCAAATTATCATAATTTAATTAATTGGAAATTATAAAATAATTCTAGGGCCCCTATTTAAATTTAAGGGAATTAGGTGTGATTTAGATATTAACTTTTTCACTCATTTAATAGTTCTCTAGTATGTGCCTCCTGTGTTCCTGTTATTAATGCTTGCCTGGGATTGAAAGGTGAATAGAATATCACACTTTCAAGGCTTGTGTAGTTGGGGAGATAGATGACTAATCAATAAAACACTATAGTAAATGATCACCTTTACTTTTAAAAGTTCTGTAAGTAATATTGAAAATGAGGTAGGATGCTATGATTGTAAGACACTTAGTTTAATAGGAAGAAGTTTGGAGATATGTAGAATGAATTAAATTTATAAAGTTAAGAAAGGTTCACATCTCAGAAATCTAAATTGCTGTGTCTTGAATGGCCATCAAGTTTTATCTCCGCTTTTAAATGACAGTGGTTTTCTGCAGAAAGCATTGAGAGGGATGCTTACACTGAGTATATCCTCAAAGGCACCCAATTTGATAGGAGTGACAGGCTTTCTGCATATTTACCTGACATTCAGAGGTTTTTCAATGTAGTTCTGATTTTTATCCAGTACTGTTTAATAAGCTATTAGACTTTAATTATCACCTATATTGTTAATTCAAGATGATTATTTTCCTCCTTTAAGAGGTATAAAAAACTAATTAAAATAACTTATGAGGAAGGTAGAGGGAATTTATAGGCATGTATGTATATGTGTTCACATGCTTTAAGAAGTTTTTTGATTGAGAATAGTAAACTAAATTTGGATAACTCAGCTCAATAGTTTAAACCACAAACACTTTGAAATGTAGATTACAAAGGAGTATAAACCAAAACAAATAAAAAAGCACAACTCTCAAATATAATAATCAGTCAGGCCTGTACTCATCAGAGAAATGACCATTAACTGTACATGTAACATGTAGCAATTTTGACCCTTCTGTATTCAGAATATATAATGAAAGAATGTCAAAGTATATTACTACATTTATTCACAAGGATCATTTTATGGTTCTGGAATGTAATCAACTGGTGCCTAAAAGACATACATAGTGATGGCTAAGAATTAGGCCACTAATACATAATTAGGAAAAATCTGATGATGGCTGTAGATGGTGTATAGGATATTATGAAATGTAATACACAACTAGAAGATGTACAAGTGCAAATTCTTTGTTATCTAGAAACCAACTAAGTAGGATGTAAATTATCTATGTCTCTAAATATGGTAAAGGATGTTTCTGCATACATTACTATGTGTGTGTACAGAAACAGATGCAGACATTCTCTTTATGAGAGAGACTTTTTTTCAAAAATATACCTGTGAGGCAGAGATTTATTGGCCAATATGTATTAAGCCTCGTGCTCTTTTAAGATTTATTTATTTTATTTTATTTTTTAAGATTTTATTCATTTATTTGACAGACAAGTAGGCAGAGAGGCAGGCAAAGAGAGAGCGTGGAAGAGGCAGGCTACCCGCTGAGCAGAGAACCTGATGCGGGGCTCAATCCCAGGACACTGGGATCATGACCTGAGCGGAAGGCAGAGGCTTTAACCCACTGAGCCACCCAGGTGCCCCAATTTATTTATTTTAGAAAGAGAGAGAAAACAAACAAAAGGAGGGACAGAAGGAAAAATAGATAATTCTCAAGCAGACTCCCTGTTGAATACAGAGCCCAATGTAGGGCCTGATCCCAAGACTTGACATCACAACCTGAGCTGAAATCAAGAGTCAGATGCCAACAAACTGACCCATGCAGGCACCTCAAGACTTATACTCTTTTTTTTTTTTAAGATTTTATTTATTTATTTGACAGAGAGAGAGAGAGATCACAAGTAGGCAGAGAGGCAGGCAGAGAGAGAGAGGGGGAAGCAGGCTCCCTGCTGAACAGAGAGCCTGATGTGGGGCTTGATCCCAGGACCCTGAGACCATGACCTGAGCCTAAGGCAGAGGCTTAACCCTCTGAGCCACCCGGCACCCCCCAAGACTCATACTCTTAAGCAAGAATGCAAGATGTAACGAATGATAACCCAAGACTCAAAGGATTAACTGGACTCTGTTATTCAAAAGGAGAGGAGGTAGATTTTATATATTTTAATAAAAATAAGTTATAAGTAATTAATCTAAAATCCTTATTTCTTTAAAAATTACATAATCTAAGTCCTTTGAAAGTTTAATTGTAGACTCCATTAAAAAAAATCTTTAAAATAGTAACACATTTCTTCTGTTACAGAAAAATAAATGGGTTAATATTCTAATCTAATATTGTTAGAAACAAAAATTTTTACATTGATGGTAATTAGCCAATTGTCCAGCTAGTCAAATATTTAATAATGAAATAAAAATACAGCTAATTTATTTTGTATGTCCTGAAAACAAAAGCACATATGAAAAATTGAATAAAGGAGGAAAAAATGAATGTTTACCACGTGTCAGTTCAAAAGGTGTTAATATTTATTACATGTAAACAGTGTAAACATTTATGTTAATAGCTATTTACAATGTTTATTAATATGCATTAACAATAATGATGTAAGTTACATAAAAATTATATATATAAACATCACATGATGATTTACTGGAGACATTATCAAATCTTCATGAATAAAACCAGGTGAATAGAAACTGTTTTGTATACTTACATTAGTGTGTCTCTTTCAAGTATTAAATGACATGAGCTAATGATTTGAATAACATCCCAAAATAGAAGTCATGTAATTTTATTTTCTTGAGCTATTTTTCCCATGAATTTGTCGATTTTCTCACAAAAACATCTGATTAGAGACAGATGATAGATGGATAGGAAGGTAGGTAGGTAGATAGATAATCTTGGGTATATAGTTATTTTATTCCCAGACTTTATTCAAAGTTATCTTTTATTTCTGGCTGCCATAAAATTTCTATGCATTTTGATTTCTCCAATTACAATATTGGAGATCACACTAGCAGATTAATTTATCTTTTTAGAGAAATCCCTCTAGAGACCTTTCCAAATCCATCTATCCTATTCTCAAAGAGGATTAAGGCAACAGTCATTCAGGATTGTTTTTCACCAGAGAAGAGTCTAGTAGCAACTGAGATTCAGAGATCTTCCTGAGAGATCTCAGGGTTATTTCCATGTGGTAGCTTTTATGTTCTGGTTTCCTATCATAAGCAGTCCATGCTTTTTCCTGGCTGATGAATGTTTTCATTACCTTATTAATTACCTCTTTCCTTGTACATTGGCATTTGCCTTCTTATATTTTAGTGTATTTAATCTTTGATATTCTGCCCGGGTTTTTATGCTTCATTGTTGCCTTGGGATTGCCATGCTACCTAGCCCAGTGCTGGTCTATTGAGTGTGTCAGTGATAAAAATGCACAGGTAGGCAACCTAACATAACCTTAAGGCATTTTGTGGACAAAATTAGTAAAGCGATTATTTTTTATTGTTTTTGTTATGTTTGCTTCTTTCGATCCTATAGAATGGAATAATGCTGCTTAGATTTATATCTAAATTTTAATTTATGAAGTCTGCCACTAAATTATTCAGAGCAGTCCCAGAATATGTTTGGATATATTCCATTTTTTAAAAAATCAATGATTTTTCTGAGAAAAAATCATGTGTTATGGTACATAATGTGTATATTTTAATATTTAATCATAGTAAAAATGTACATCATTGGAAGAAGAGTGGGTAAAATAGCATGAAAAGTGGAAGAACTCTAGAAAATTGAGAGTTTTTTTTTTTTTTTTTTTTTTGGTTGGCAGACATGAAAGCAGGATTGTCAGGAAAATGAAGTGAAGCTAGAATTTAGGACAATGATGCAATGCTAATTAGTGAGTTTTACATAGATAGAAAGAAATGGGAAAGAGGACAGGGTACCCATAATTGTGCTTTGTTTAACTTAGCCATTTGGTTAGCCAGAGCTTTTACAACTAGTTCTTTTATAGCATGATATCTTTATGCAACTGTCCTTTTCTTTTTTTGGATTTGGTTGCTTTTGTACACGTTTCAAATGTTTTTGATCAAATGTATATACAGCCCAATGTGTTTTCCGTGAAAGCACTGCCCTTTGACTAAGGAGAGCCTTAAATTAGCTTTCACCAAGAATAAAGGTAAGGGAAGAGGGATGGGAGGATGATAGGAGACAGGATGCTGGCTATGTCTTCAACAGTTTAAAAGAGATTTGAAGTGAGATGACATGACCATTGAAAGCCTGTTGGCTGCTCAAAGAAAGTGCCTCTGCATAGTAGAAAGATTAGTAAAATACCAAAGATTCATGTGTAGCATGGTTATAATCGCTACTCCTTTTTTCCCCAGTTGGATGAAGTAAAAAGTGAAGTTCCTGCACAAATTCAGTGCCCTTGTCTCATTGAATGCTGGCAGTGACCTGCACAGATAGGATTTCACATTCATACATACAAACGGGCTGGTCTCCCCTGTTATCCTAGTGTTCCATGGTTATGATCTAAGCCCTTCTGCTTCTCCCACAACATAAACCTTTCTTCTTTGGAAAAAAAAAATAAAATAAAAGGGGCTGAGCTAGTGGGGGTAGAATATATTACTTCATTCTGTTTGAGGCCTTCTGATGACTCAAGATTAACTAGACCACTGAATAATCTCATTTAGCTAAACAGGCATGCAGCTCAAATTGGATCATTCTGTTTTGTTCAGCACAGGAAGAGATAGGAACAAAACACTTAGAAAGTACAAGTAGTATTAATTGAAATAATAATCATTAAAACAATCTCAACAGGATAATCTAATGTTTTTTTGTTAAACTTGGGACTCTGATAATAAGAAGAAAGGAATTTTATTTGTAAATTTGAATTTTATATTATCCTTGTGGGTGATATTATATTATATTATATATAATGTAATTTTATAAGATATTCATAATGTCTGTATTTGATAATTGCATATTTGCGCAACATAGCAAAGGGAAAGAATAATATGATCAATTCATCTTTGACAAAGCAGGCAGGAATATCCAATGTGAAAGACTCTTCAACAAATGGTGTTGGGAAAACTGGTCAGTTTCATGCAAAAGAATGAAACTGGACTACTTTCTTACACCATGCACAAAAATAAACTGAAAATGGATTAAAGACTTAAATGTGAGTCCTGGAACCATAAAAATCCCAGAAGAGAGCAAAGGCAATAACTTCTCTGACATTGGTTGTAGCAACTATTTTCTAGAGATGTTTCCTGGGGCAAAGGAAATAGAAATAGACTATTCGTACTTCATCAAAACAAAAACCTTCTGCACAGCAAAGGAAACAATCAACAAAACTAAAAGGCAAACTACAGAATGGGAGACAATATTTGTAAATGACTTATCTGATAAAGGGTCAGTATCCAAAATATATAAAGAACTTATAACTCAATACCCAAAAAACAAATAATCCAATTAAAAAATGGGCAGAAGACTAATAGACATTTCTACAAAGAAGACATCCAGGTGGCTAACAAACACATGAAAAGATGCTCAACATCACTCATCATAGGGAAAATGCAAATCAAAATCACAATGAGATATCACCTCACACCTTTCAGAATGGCCAAAAAACAAAGCAAAACAAAACAAAACAAAAAAAAACCCCACAAGAAACAAGAACTTTTATCAAGGATAAGGTTGACTTTAATTAATTAAATATATGTATTGTAAGGGCTAAGACAACCACTAAATTTTCCTAAAAGAATGATAAGTCCAAAGGAGTGATAAAATAGAATAATGAATATTGTTCAATTAAGCCAAAAGAAAAAAAAAATTAAAACAGGAAAAAAATGAAGAGATGGAACAAATAGGAAACAGCTATATAGATGATCAATTTTAGCCATATATATCAAAATGATTTTAAGTCTTAATGGCCTAAACATACAAATTAAGAGGCAGAGATTGTCATATTGTATTAAAATAAGAGCTCAAACTATACAATGTACACACAAAACTGTCTTCAAATATGAAGGTATAAATAGGGTAAAAGTTAAGAGGATGGCAAAAACTATACCATGCAAACCCCAGCCAAAAACAAAACTAGAATACCTATATTAAAATCAAATAAAATACAATTCAGAACAAGGAATAAAAATAGGGATGAATAGGGTCACTGAATAATAATAAAGGAGTCAATTTTTCCAAGACACGACTTAACAATTGTCAGTGATTTTCACCTAACATCAGAAATTCAAAGTATATCAAAAGGAAAGACAGAACTGGAAAAAAAAAAACTGAAATATACACAGTTGTAGAGGATTTGACACTCCAGTATCATTAGCTGATAGAACAAATACATAGAAAGTTAGTAAGCATGTAGAAAACCTGAATAACGCTATTAATCATTTGACCTAATTTAAGATTTATATAACACTACATACCCAACAAAACAGAAAATGGCTTATTCTCAAATGCATGTTGAACTTTCAGCAAGATAGACTGTATTCTGGTCCATAAAACAAATCTCAAATGAAAAAAATATGTAAAATATGTTTATAGTAGAAAACTGAATTTGATTAGAAATTGGTAACAAAATATGTATCTGAAAAATTGCTGGATATTTGGAAATTAAAAAACACACTCCTAAATACATAGATCAAATAGGAAGATTCAAGGGAATTTAAATAATGAAAATAAAATTTCAACATGAAAATTTAGGAGAATGAAAATAAAAATTCGACATATGAAAATTTGGGAGGCAGAGTTAATGTAATAGACCAGTGATTTAAACTTCCAGTTTTAAGGACTGCTTTGCTTAAATTACAAATGTATGGGGATTTGTTTTGTTTTGTTTATTTTTGTTGCAGTTCAGGGATGTTATCATATTCTCTGTGATTTAAGTGTAATTACTGAGAATCGTATTATGAACCAACATATTTCAATTATATATCTGTATGCATTTGAAAGAAACATATACTTTTCATTTATTTGATTAACTGGGTCAAATGTAATTATCATGCTATTTATTCTATATACTTACTGCTTTATTGCCTGCTTATTCTACCACTTAATAAGTAGTTTATTAAATATCCATGATGACATATTTAGTTATTTCTTCTTTGACACTATTTTGGGGCAATGCACTTGTCCTTCTCAAGTTCAAAATTAGACATTTCAAGGTCTATTCTCACAGTTTTCCTCATTAGATCCTCAAATTCATGCTACTTCATGCTTTTGAGTTATTGACATTATTCTGTGATAGATTTTTGAGGAGGAAGGCAGCAACTCTAGTTCTTGTCAGAGACTAGAAGTGAAGTCCATATGTTTATTTTTATGCATTTCCCAAGAACTCATAATTAGTTATGTTACATATAACTATACACACATATATGTGTGTGTATTTATGTATATGCACACAGAAGTATTGGCATGGAGTTTTATGTGTATAACATACTATCCTGGCTTATGTTATTTTTCATAAAACAATGTTACTTTTTAACCTTTATTTGGTGTCCTGCTGAATGTTTTTATAGGAAAACTAACGAAATATAAGACCGAATTTTCAAAGACTATCACTTAAACTTGTGATTGGCTCAATGCCTTTCCATAAGTAGATGTTTCCTTGAATTGTGAAGCAATAATTGGACACTGGAGAGCTATTATTTGTGGAGCCTCTAAGTAAATTTTGTTTTAATGCAAAGCCAAAATGGAGTGCTGGTAAAGGGTATCTGGAAATACGGCTCAGTGTTTGTAGTGGTTTTGTATGGAAAACACATTTCCTTTGCACTAGGACATAGCATCTAAAAAGTTGGCGATCTGTATAATCCTTGATACTTCTGGATAATGTCATAATCAGAGATAAAGGAACATAAGTGCATTAACATCTCCAAAGCAGAGCACTGTTTCTTACCTTTTAAAGTTTATTTTTCTGACATTTTATTGTATAAGATTTTATTGCAGTGTAAAGCCCATATTTAGGAGGAATAATTTAGGGAATATATTACCAGTTGTGGACTTTTTCAGAAAAATTTGAAACAAAGTTACTAACTGATTTAGAATTGGGAATTTTATATGTTGTGGCTACTTCCCCTTTCCTAGCAAAATAGTTTGGAAATACATCAGGATGATATCTGAAGAATGATGCTGAGGTCAGTGCACTGTGGTGTGTCCTTTCTGGATGCCTGACAGTAAATTTTAGGGATCTGAGGGTCTGAAAAATGTTCAAAAATAAAGGTGATAAGAGACAAAGTTAGTGTGTTGGAAATGTTTCAACAAGAACTTGTCAGGATGTGGTTCTAAAGATGGAAAACAGAGGGAAAAATACACAAGGCCTGCACAGGGTTGTTTTTTGTTGTTGTTGTTGTTGTTTGTAAACATGTGTGCATTCAGTGTCTTTTTTGTTTTGTTTTGTTTGTTTTTTTAAGCATGATTTCTTGGTTGGCTGTGAATTCCAAAACATTTTCAAAAGATTTCCACTTAGGGGCGCCTGGGTGGCTCAGTGGGTTAAGCTGCTGCCTTCGGCTCAGGTCATGATCCCAGGGTCCTGGGATCGAGTCCCACATCGGGCTCACTGCTCAGAAGGGAGCCTGCTTCCTTTCCTGCCTCTCTGCCTACTTGTGATCTCTCTCTGTCAAATAAATAAATAAATCTTAAAAAAAAAAAGATTTCCACTTATCTTGTTTTTACATATATAATATATATTATAATATAATAAAATAATAATAAAATAATAAAATTATATATGATTATATATAATATATATTATATATCTATATCTATATCTATATCTATATCTATATCTATATCTGTATTTCCCAGAAACATATCACTAAAATTTTCCTTACACTGCTCATCCCAAGATGTGAGCACCGGGTGTTATACACAACTAATGAATCATTGAGCACTACAACAAAAACTTATGATGTATTATATGCTGGCTAACTGAACATAATAAAAAAAATTCCTCATAGTTGGTACTTTTTTAATGTGCTTTCTGTGTTTTACTTGAAAAACTTTATCTCATTGTATTTTGGGCAGCTAGGGATTGAAATCCTGTCTTCTATGCTTTAAAGCCTATCTGAGGTTGGTAAAAAACATCTGGACAGTTTTATTACTTTATTTTCTCTCATCTTCTCTTTCCTACTTGTCTTACCTCCAGGATGTTCAAATTAAATACCTGGTGCTAAGGTTTCTTTTATGCTCAAATTTAACAAAATATTTTTTTTTTCCTGTAGACTTGTGTGTCACTAGCAAATAGTAACAGTAGATTCATTTTTAGCATTGTTATGTCAATATGGATTTTTTTGAAGATTTTATTTATTTATTAGAGATGAGAGAGAGCATGAGCTGTGGAAGAGGGAGATAGAGAGGGAGAGGCAGACTCCCTATTACAGGGAGCCTGATTCAGGGCTCAATCCCAGGACTCTGGGATCATGACCTGAGCCAAAGGCAGACACTTAACTGACTGAGCCACCCACTCATCCCATCCATATGGCTCTATTTAAAAAGTGGGTATAGGAGGTGAACCATGAGAGACTATGGACTCTGAAAAACAATCTGAGGGGTTTGAAGAGGCGGCGGGTGAGAGGTTGGGGGAACCAGGTGGTGGGTATTAGAGAGGGCACGGATTGCATGGAGCACTGGGTGTGGTGCAAAAACAAGGAATACTGTTATGCTGAAAATTAAAAAAAAAATTGGAAAACAAACAAAGCAAAACAAAACTATAATTTAGTGTTTGCTCATCTATTTAGACATAGTAAATAAGACCTATGAAAATCGACATAGTTTCAATGCATTTTTCCATCCAGATGTGTCTATTCTCTCTTTTTTTTAAGGCTTCTCATTTGATGGCACTTCAATAAAGGTCATCACTCAGTTAAAAAAAAAAAAAAGTGGGTATAGTCATTGGTAGGACAGCTTTGGTAAATTAGTGGGAACTCTCTTTTTTTAAAATTATTTTTTAAAGATTTTATTTATTTATTTGACAGACAGATCACAAGTAGGCAGAGAGGCAGGCAGAGAGAGAGTAGGAAGCAGGCCCCCTGCTGAGCAGAGAGCCCAATGCTGGGCTCGATCCCAGGATCCTGGGATCATGACCTGAGCTGAAGGCAGAGGCTCCTGGGATCATGACCTGAGCTGAAGGCAGAGGCTTTAACCCACTGAGCCACCCAGGTGCCCCTAGAAACTCTCTTTTATTCACTGATATTAACTAGTGAGATACATGTTTTTCACTGATTACTTGGAGCCTTTTTGTATATATCTAAACTCTCCAAAAGGGGCAAAGGGGTTACATGCTTAATAAATGTGACAAATATGCATATTTCGGATCATAAAACAAATGTTTTTGTATAAAGTTGCTCACTAGAGATACTGACACAAATTTCTTCAGTTTTTGCTACACTAGAAATAAAAGCCCCAAATTATGACCAACTGCCCAATTCCTGGGACCATGTTATGTGTAGTGTGATTAGTGTAAAGCCTCTCTTTCTTTCATACATGCTGGGAGTTATAGAAAAAATGGTGCTTTTTCCTTTGCAACTTTATATTTATTTATTTATTTTAAAGATTTTATTTATTTGCCAGAGAGAGTGTGCATGAGAGAGGGAGAGTTAAGAGTGCACAAGCAGGGGGAGCAGCAGGCAGAGGGAGAAGCGGACTCCCTGCTGAGCAGGGAGCCAGATGAAGGACTAGATCCCAGGATCCTGGGATCATGACCTGAGTCAAAGGCAGACACTTAACTGACTGAGCCACCCAGGTGCCCTGTTACTCTTTTTCAAGACTGCTTCGATTGGGTCTTTTGTTGTTCCATACGAGTTTTAGTATTATTTGTTCTAGTTCTGTGAAAAATGTTGTTGGTATCTTGATAGGGATTGGAATAAACCTGTAGATTGCTTTGGGTATTATGGACATTTTAACAGTATTTGTTCTTCCAGTACATGAGCATGGACTATATTTCCATTTGTTTGTGTCATCTTCAATTTCTTTCATCAGTGTTTTGTAGTTTTTGGCATGTAGATCTTTTATCTTCTTTGTTGGGTTATTCCTAAGTATTTATTATTTCAGTGCAATTATAAATGGGATTACTTTTCTCTTAATTTCTCTTTCTGTTCCTTCATTATTAGTGTATACAAATGCAAACCACTTTCTGTCTACTGATTTTGTATCTTCTGATTTTTGCGTCATTTCATCTGCAAATAGTGAGCTTTACTTCTTTCTTATTAATTTGGATACTTTTATTTCCTTTTGTTGTCTGATTGCTATGGCTAGAGCTCCCATTACTATGCTGAATGAAAGTGGTGAGAATGGACACCCTTATCCTATCCTGATCTTAGAGGGAAAGCTCTCATTTTTCCCTCATTGAGGATGATGTTAGCTGTGGGTTTTCATATATGACCTTTATTATGTTAATGTATGTTCCCTCTAACCCTACTTTGTTGAAGGTTTTTTTTTTTATTTATTTTCAGCATAACAGTATTCATTGTTTTTTCATCACACCCAGTGCTCCATGTAATCCGTGCACTCTCTAATACCCACCACCTGGTTCCCCCAACCTTCCACCCCCCACTCCTTCAAAACCCCTCAGATTGTTTTTCAGAGTCCATAGTCTCTCATGGATCACCTCCCCTTCCAATTTCCCCCAACTCCCTTCTCCTCTCTAACTCCCCTTGTCCTCCATGCTATTTGTTATGCTCCACAAATAAGTGAAACCATATGATAATTGACTCTCTCTGCTTGACTTATTTCACTCAGCATAATCTCTTCCAGTCCCGTCCATGTTGCTACAAAAGTTGGGTATTCATCCTTTCTGATGGAGGCATAATACTCCACAGTATATATGACCACATCTTCTTTATCCATTCATCTGTTGAAGGGCATCTTGGTTCTTTCCACAGTTTGGCGACTGTGGCCATTGCTGCTATAAACATTGGGGTACAGATGGCCCTTCTTTTCACTACATCTGTATCTTTGGGGTAAATACCCAGTAGTGCAATTGCAGGGTCATAGGGAAGCTCTATTTTTAATTTATTGAGGAATCTCCACACTGTTCTCCAAAGAGGCTGCACCAACTTGCATTCCCACCAAGAGTGTAAGAGGGTTCCCCTTTCTCCACATCCCCTCCAACACATGTTGTTTCCTGTCTTGCTAATTTTGGCCATTCTAACTGGTGTAAGGTGATATCTCAATGTGGCTTTAATTTGAATCTCCCTGATGGCTAGTGATGATGAACATTTTTTCATGTGTCTGGTAGCCATTTGTATGTCTTCATTGGAGAAGTGTCTATTCATATCTTCTGCCCATTTTTTGATATGATTATCTGTTTTGTGTGTGTTAAGTTTGAGGAGGTCTTTATAGATCCTAGATATCAGTCTTTTGTCTGTACTATCATTTGCAAATATCTTCTCCCATTCCGTGGGTTGCCTCTTTGTTTTCTTGACTGTTTCCTTTGCTGTGCAGAAGCTTTTGATTTTGATGAAGTCCCAAAAGTTTATTTTCGCTTTAGTTTCCTTTGCCTTTGGAGACATATCTTGAAAGAAGTTGCTGTGGCTGATATCGAAGAGATTACTGCCTATGTTCTCCTCTAGGATTCTGATGGATTCTTGTCTTATGTTGAGGTCTTTTATCCATTTTGAGTTTATCTTTGTGTACAGAGTAAAAGAATGGTCGAGTTTCATTCTTCTACATATAGCTGCCCAGTTTTCCCAGCACCATTTATTGAAGAGACTGTCTTTTTTCCACGGTATATTTTTTCCTGTTTTGTTGAAGATTATTTGACCATAGAGTTGAGGGTCCATATCTGGGCTCTCTACTCTGTTCCACTGGTATATGTCTCTGTTTTTATGCCAGTACCATGCTGTCTTGGTAATCACAGCTTTTTTTTTTTTTTTTTTTTTTTTTTTTTATAAACATATAATATATTTTTATCCCAGGGGTACAGGTCTGTGAATCGACAGGTTTACACACTTCACAGCACTCACCATAGTACATACCCTCCCCAATGTCCATAAACACAGCCCCCTCTCCCAACCCCCCTCCCCCCATCAACCCTCAGTTTGTTTGTGAGATTAAGAGTCACTTATGGTTTGTCTCCCTCCCAATCCCATCTTGTTTCATTTACTCTTCTCCTACCCCCTTAACCCCCCATGTTGCATCTCCTCTCCCTCATATCAGGGAGATATATCAGGGAGATAGTTGTCTTTCTCCAATTGACTTATTTCGCTAAGCATGATACCTTCTAGTTCCATCCAAGTCGTCGCAAATGGCAAGATTTCATTTCTTTTGATGGCTGCATAGTATTCCATTGTGTATATATACCACATTTTCTTTATCCATTCATCTGTGGATGGACATCTAGGTTCTTTCCATAGTTTGGCTATTGTAGACATTGCTGCTATAAACATTTGGGTGCACGTGCCCCTTCGGATCACTACGTTTGTATCTTTAGGGTCAATACTCAGTAGTGCAATTGCTGGGTCCTAGGGTAGCTCTATTTTCAACATTTTGAGGAATCTCCATGCTGTTTTCCAGAGTGGTTGCACCAGCTTGCATCCCCACCAACAGCGTAGGAGGGTTCCCCATTCTCCGCATCCTTGCCAGCATCTGTCATTTCCTGACTTGTTAATTTTAGCCATTCTGACTGGTGTGAGGTGATCTCTCATTGTGGTTTTGATTTGTATTTCCCTGATGCCGAGTGATGTGGAGCACTTTTTCATATGTCTGTTGGCCATCTGGATGTCTTCTTTGCAGAAATGTCTGTTCATGTCTTTTGCCCATTTCTTGATTGGATTATTTGTTCTTTGGGTGTTGGGTTTGCTAAGTTCTTTATAGATTTTGGACACAAGCCCTTTATCAGATATGTCATTTGCAAATATCTTCTCCCATTCTGTCAGTTGTCTTTTGGTTTTGTTAACTGTTTCCTTTGCTGTGCAAAAGCTTTTGATCTTGATAAAATCCCAGTAGTTCATTTTTGCCCTTGCTTCCCTTGCCTTTGGCGATGTTCCTAGGAAGATGTTGCTGCAGCTGAGGTCGAAGAGGTTGCTGCCTGTGTTCTCCTCAAGGATTTTGATGGATTTCTTTCTCACATTGAGGTCCTTCATCCATTTGGAGTCTATTTTCATGTGTGGTGTAAGGAAATGATCCAATTTCATTTTTCTGCATGTGGCTGTCCAATTTTCCCAACACCATTTATTGAAGAGGCTGTCTGTTTTCCATTGGACATTCTTTCCTGCTTTGTCAAAGATTAGTTGACCATAGAGTTGAGGGTCCATTTCTGGGCTCTCTATTCTGTTCCATTGATCTATGTGTCTGTTTTTGTGCCAGTACCATGCTGTCTTGATGATGACAGCTTTGTAATAGAGCTTGAAGTCCGGAATTGGGATGCCACCAACTTTGGCTTTCTTTTTCAATATTCCTTTGGCTATTCGAGGTCTTTTCTGGTTCCATATAAATTTTAGGATTATTTGTTCCATTTCTTTGAAAAAAATGGATGGTACTTTGATAGGAACTGCATTAAATGTGTAGATTGCTTTAGGTAGCATAGACATTTTCAATATTTATTCTTCCAATCCAGGAGCATGGAACATTTTTCCATTTCTTTGTGTCTTCCTCAATTTCTTTCATGAGTACTTTATAGTTTTCTGTGTATAGATTCTTAGTCTCTTTGGTTAGGTTTATTCTTAGGTATCTTATAGTTTTGGGTGCAATTGTAAATGGGATGGATTCCTTAATTTCTCTTTCTTCTGTCTTGTTGTTGGTGGAGAGAAATGCAACTGATTTCTGTGCATTGATTTTATATCCTGACACTTTACTGAATTCCTGTACAAGTTCTAGCAGTTTTGGAGTGGAGTCTTTTGGGTTTTCCACATATAGTATCATATCATCTGTGAAGAATGATAGTTTGACTTCTTCTTTGCCGATATGGATGCCTTTAATTTCCTTTTGTTGTCTGATTGCTGAGGCTAGGACTTCTAGTACTATGTTGAATAGCAGTGGTGATAACGGACATCCCTACTGTGTTCCTGACCTTAGCGGAAAAGCTTTCAGTTTTTCTCCATTGAGAATGATATTTGCTGTGGGTTTTTCATAGATGGCTTTGATAATATTGAGGAATGTGCCGTCTATCCCTACACTTTGAAGAGTTTTGATCAGGAAGGGATGCTGTACTTTGTCAAATGCTTTTTCAGCGTCTATTGAGTGTATCATATGGTTCATGTTCTTTCTTTTATTAATGTGTTGTATCACATTGATTGATTTGTGGATGTTGAACCAGACTTGCAGCCCTGGAATAAATCCCACTTGGTCGTGGTGAATAATCCTTTTAAATTACTGTTGAATCCTATTGGCTAGTATTTTGTTGAGAATTTTTGCATCAGTGTTCATCAAGGATATTGGTCTGTAGTTCTCTTTTTTGATGGGATCCTTGTCTGGTTTTGGGATCAAGGTGATGCTGGCCTCATAAAATGAGTTTGGAAGTTTTCCTTCCATTTCTATTTTTTGGAACAGTTCAGGAGAATAGGAATTAGTTCTTCTTTAAATGTTTGGTAGAATTCCCCCAGGAAGCCATCTGGCCCTGGGCTTATGTTTGTTTGGAGATTTTTGATGACTGTTTCAATCTCCTTACTGGTTATGGGTCTGTTCAGGCTTTCTATTTCTTCCTGGTTCAGTTGTGGTAGTTTAAATGTCTCTAGGAATGCAACCATTTCTTCAGATTGTCAAATTTGTTGGCGTAGAGTTGCTCATAGTATGTTCTTATAATTGCTTGTATTTCTTTGGTGTTCATTGTGATCTCTCCTCTTTCATTCATGATTTTATTTATTTGGGTCCTTTCCCTTTTCTTTTTGATGAGTCTGCCCAGGGGTTTATCAGTCTTGTTAATTCTTTCAAAGAAACAGCTCCTAGTTTCATTGATTTGTTCTATTGTTTTTTTTTTTTTTTTTTTTTGGTTTCTATTTCATTGATTTCTGCTCTGATCTTTATGATTTCTCTTCTCCTGCTGGGTTTAGGGTTTCTTTCTTGTTCTTTCTCCAGCTCCTTTAGGTGTAGGGTTAGGTTGTGTACCTGAGACCTTTCTTGTTTCTTGAGAAAGGCTTGTACCGCTATATAGTTTCCTCTCAGGACTGCCTTTGTTGTGTCCCACAGATTTTGAACCATTGTGTTTTCATTATCATTTGTTTACATGAATTTTTTCAATTCTTCTTTAATTTCCTGGTTGACCCATTCATTCTTTGGAAGGATGCTGTTTAGTCTCCATGTATTTGCGTTCTTTCCAAATTTCCTCCTGTGATTGAGTTCTAGCTACAGAGCATTGTGGTCTGAAAATATGCAGGGAATGATCCCAATCTTTTCATACCGGTTGAGACCTGATTTAGGACCGAGGATGCGATCTATTCTGGAGAATGTTCCATGTGCACTAGAGAAGAATGTGTATTCTGTTGCTTTGGGATGAAATGTTCTGAATATATCTGTGATGTCCATCTGGTCCAGTGTGTCATTTAAGGCCTTTATTTCCTTGTTGATCTTTTGCTTGGATGATCTGTCCATTTCAGAGGGGAGTGTTAAAGTCCCCTATGATTATTGTATTATTATTGTATTATTCTTTGATTTTGTTATTAATTGGTTTATATAGTTGGCTGCTCCCACGTTAGGGGCATAGATATTTAAAATTGTTAGATCTTCTTGTTGGACAGATCCTTTGAGTATGATATAGTGTCCTTCCTCATCTCTTATTATAGGCTTTGGCTTAAAATCTAATTGATCTGATATAAGGATTGCCACTTCTGCTTCCTTCAGATGTCCATTAGCATGGTAAATTCTTTTCCACCCCCTCACTTTAAATCTGGAGGTGTCTTCAGGTTTAAGATGATTTTCTTGTAGGCAACATATAGATGGGTTTTGTTTTTTTATCCATTCTGTTACCCTGTGTCTTTTGATTAGGACATTTAGCCCAATAACATTCAGGGTAACTATTGAGAGATTTGAATTTAGTGCCATTGTATTGCCTGTAAGGTGACTGTGACTGTATATTGTCTCTGTTCCTTTCTGATCTACTACTTTTAGGGTCTCTCTTTGCTTAGAGGACCCCTTTCAATATTTTCTGTAGAGCTGGTTTGGTGTTTGCAAATTCTTTCAGTTTTTGTTTGTCCTGGAAACTTTTAATCTCTCCTTCTATTTTCAATGATAGCCTAGCTGGATATAGTATTCTTGGCTGCATGTTTTTCTCCTTGAGTGCTCTGAATATATCATGCCAGCTCTTTCTGGCCTGCCAGGTCTCTGTGGATAAGTCTGCTGCCAATCTAATATTTTTACCATTGTATGTTACAGACTTCTTTTCCCGGGCTGCTTTCTGGATTTTCTCTTTGTCACTAAGACTTAGGTGACAGGGTGTGGACCTATTCTTATTGATTTTGAGGGGGGTTCTCTGCACCTCCTGGATTTTGATGCTTGTTCCCTTTGCCATATTGGGGAAATTCTCTCCAATAATTCTCTCCAATATACCTTCTGCTCCCCTCTCTCTTTCTTCTTCTTTTGGAATCCCAATTATTCTAATGTTGTTTCGTCTTATGGTGTCACTTATCTCTTGAATTCTGCCCTCGTGGTCCAGTGGCTGTTTGTCCCTCTTTTGCTCAGCTTCTTTATTCTCTGTCATTTGGTCTTCCATATCGCTAATTCTCTCTTCTGCCTCATTTATCCTAGCAATGAGAGCCTCCATTTTTTATTGCACCTCATTAATAACTTTTTTGATTTCAACGTGGTTAGATTTTAGTTCTTTTATTTCTCCAGAAAGGGCTTTTATATCTCCCAAGAGGGTTTCTCTAATATCCTCCATGCCTTTTTTGAGCCTGGCTAGAACCTTGAGAATCTTCATTCTGAACTCTAGATCTGACATATTACCAATGTCTGTATTGATTATGTACCTAGCCTTTGGTACTTACTGCCTCTTGTTCTTTTTTTTGTGGTGAATTTTTCTGCCTTGTCATTTTGTCCAGATAAGAGTATATGAAGGAGCAAGTAAAATACTAAAAGGGTGGCAAAGACCCCAGGAAAATATGGTTTAACCAAATAAGAAGAGATCCCAGATCGTGAGGGGGGAGAAAGGGGATAAAATGAGGTTCAGCAAAAAAAAAGAAACAATTATAAAAAGAAAATGAATAAAGAAAAAAAAATATATATATATATTAGATAAACTAGTTTAAAAACGTTAAAAAAAGAAAAGGGTAAAATTAAAAAAAATTTAGCAGAAGAAGAGAGGAAAAAAAATTGAAAAATAATTTAATTAATTGCAAGTTTAAGAAACATGAGGAGAAAGCCATGAGTTCCGTGTTTTGCTTTCTCCTCCTCTGGAATTCTGCTGCTCTCCTTGGTATTGAAACTGCCCTCCTTGGTAGGTGAACTTGGTCCTGGCTGGATTTCTTGTTGATCTTCTGGGGGAGGGGCCTGTTGTAGTGATTCTCAAGTGTCTTTGCCCCAGGCGGAGTTGCACTGCCCTTACCTGGGCCGGTTTGAGTAATCCGCTCGGGTTTGCTTTCAGGAGCTTTTGTTCCCTGAGCACTTTCCGTCGAGTAGTGGAGGACGGGAATGAAGATGGCGGCCTCCCAGTCTCTGAGCCGGAGGATCTGAGAGCTCGGGGCCCCACTCCTCAGTGAGCCTCGGAGAACAGCGCCCATTTACTCCCGTCTCCCTGGCTTCCGCCCACGCTCCAAGCTCATGGAGCCTGTGACTGGTTCAAGGTAACCCCAAGCTGTGAGCTCACTCCTCGGCTCTGTCTCTGTAGCCAGCTTCCCCGTTCTAATACCTGCAAGCTCTGGGACACTCAGACACCCCTGATCCTTCTGTGACCCTGTGGGACCTGAGGCCACACTGACCCCACATGGGCTTACCCTGGTTTAGCCTCTGGAGCAATGTCCCTCTGTGGAACAGACTTTTAAAGGTCCCGATTTTGTGCTTTGTTGCTCTGCCTCTTGCCGGGAGCCGGCCCCTCCCCCCACAATCTATCTTCCCATAGCTTTGGATTCACTTCCCCACCAGTCCTACCTTTCAGAAAGTGGTTGATTTTCTGTTTCTAGTATTGCTGTTCTTCTTCTCTTCGATCTCCCATTGGATTTGTAGGTGTTTGCAATCTTTAGATAAGTTATCTAGCTGATCTCCTGCTACCTGAAGTAGTCTCAGCCTGCTACTTCTCCGCCATCTTGACTCCTCCCCCCATTTTCATTTTATCAATATCACAGACATAAACTCAAAAAGGAGAGCCATTTTGACCCCTGTGTTCCCAGCCTTATGCCTTACTTGTCACCAATGGATTCATTATTCTTTTCATTTGCTTATTTCACTGTTTCATGCATTTACCTTCTTTTCCACTCCTATTCACAGGGGAGGACTTCACAAATGGATATTTGCACTACAGAATACATTTCTGACTTCCAGGTTTTTTTTTTTTTTTAATGTCGATAAAGTATATTGTTAGCTGAATCTGAAAGCCATGTTATCTTCATAGCATTATTCTCTATAAGAACAATTATACATCCCTTTCTCCCCTTTCTGTAATGAGTTAAAACTCACTGAAATCATCATGATCCACCATAATCCAGCTCTACACATTCAATATTATTTTCCCCAAAAGATCATGTAGACTTGCATCTAAGTAGGAGATCTGATATCTTTATTTTTTTAAAAGATTTATTGATTTTTTTTTGAGATAGAGAGAGCAGGTAAGCAGGGGGAGGAGCAGAGCAAGAAAGATAAGCAGACTCTTCATTGAGTGCAGAACCCCTCTCGGGCTTCACTGCATGACCCATGAGATCATGGCCTGAGATCATTTCAATCATGAGTTGGAAGCTTAACCTACTTAACCCAGGTGCCCCTTATATCTTTACTTATTATTTTTAAACTCATAGAGTATCAGGAAATATGCCTGTTAGCATCTTTTCCAACACTACAGAACCTAAAGAAAAACATCTATAAATAAATTACAATCCTTTCTTTTAAGATTTGATTTTTAAGTAATCTCTACACCCAATGTGGGGCTTGAAAACATAGCCCTGAAATCAGGATTTGAATGCTCTACTGAGTGAGCTAGCCAAGCACCCCAAAATTACAGTTCTTTTTTGAAAATTTTTACTCCTATTTATCAAATACCAGTTCAGGTAGTGACTATATTGAGTTAAAAATATAAAGTAACTTTAGCCATCATTTAGTTGGTGTCATACATTCAAAATACACAGATTCAAAAGTATTAATTTCCTAGTATGTGTCAGGCACTATTCTAATCACTAGAAATATAAAGGTAAAGAAGACATACCAAAGTATAGTTTCCTGTTGCCATCTACTCTATCAAAGACTGAGCCTTGAAATAGATTGCTGATTTCATATGTGTGTGTTTTCATGTATATATACACACATACAAATATATATATGTCACATACATATATTTTTTTCTTGAGTCTAAAAAGAAATTTCTCAAAGGACAGGTTTTTTGTTTTGTTTTTAGTTTATTTCATCCATTTTACTGACCGTGTACATTTCATTTACCAAGATCAGCATTTTTTCATAAAAAAATCATCAGTTGTCTCTTTACTTAATTCCATATGTTGAAATCATAAGTGCATATTACTTTTAAATTCTTCATTCTTATTAACTATTCTTTATAAAATTGTCATAACAACTAAAGTATTGTGCATTAGTTACATGACTTGAAATATATAACAGGAAGATGTAAATGAATTCAAACACATAAATGGAAGCTGCTCTAGACTGGCACAAAAAAATAAGAATTTGAATCTATGTCAACATTAAATTTCATTTGGATTTCTAAATTCATTATGGAGAAAGATATAATACTTATTCAAATAACTTGTTTGGGAGATATTCTTCCTTATCCTATTCCCATTTGGAATAAAACCAAATACAGTACTCATCCCAACCATTATGGAATCCTCACACATTTTTAAACTTAAACTGCTTCCAAGCTGATCCATCCACTCTTGGCCATCCATTTCAGGTTCTGTGACTCCTATCCAGATCTTTTTCCCTGGCCACTTACTTTGTGGACTGAGCTAAAATTTTAAAAATTCAATTTATTAAATAGATTTTACTTTAGTTCTCTCTGCTTCTTGGTACCAAAGAAAATAATTTTACCTCTCTCTCCCAAATTAAACACAGTCAGAGTCTTACCCTATCTTTGCTCCCCAAGAGGGCAAGACACTCACACAATTGATGAAGATCCTGTTGGTATGAAACCAGAAGAGCCTCCCAGGTAAAGTCTGAAACTGACCCCTGTATACAGAGGACAAGTAGAGACTGAGGAAAGAATCAGACCACTCCAAGCTGGTATGTGGCAGGTTTAATGAGCAAGAGAACTTGTCTGTGGCAGGATAGACACAGACAGGCTGATCTCCATAACTGCCTGCCAGAATCATTTTTTTTTTAAGATTTTATTTATTTGACAGAGAAAGAGAGTACAAGCAGGGGGAGCAGCTGAGGGAGAGGGAGAAGCAGACTCCCCCTGAACAAAGAGCCAGATGTAGGGCTCCATCCCCAGACCCCGATATCAAGACTCTTGCTTAAGGCAGATGCTTAACTGATTGAGCCACCTGGGCACCCCTGCCTGTCAGAATCTTAAAAATTTATATAGGGAACTTGTCTAGGTTCAGTTATGTATGTCATACACATGTCTTAATAACATATTGCTTTCTTAAGGCTCCATCCTTGAAATTGATTCCCACTATGAGAATGGTGGGCAGATCATAATTTTCTAGGGCATGGGAGGAGGTAAAGAACTTCTGGGTCCAGCCTGAGGGTTAACTTGTGTCATGTCCTCTCCATAATATCCTTTACTAGATAGCAAAAAGATTAATTTTATACTTCATAAGGGAATCATTGCATTCTTAATTTACTGGATATGCCTCTTACAATTAAGTAATTAGAAAAGTATTATTAAGTACAAAGGAAACTTATCAAATCCTTATTAACTTTTTCATTCAATGTAGACCTTTCAAGAAGTCTGTATTTTTTTTAAAGATTTTATTTATTTATTTGATAGACAAAGATTACAAGTATGCAGAGAGGCAGGCAGAGAGAGAGAGGGGAAAGCAGCCTCCCTGCTGAGCAGAGAGCCTGATGCGGGGCTCCATCCCAGGACCCTGAAACCATGACCTGAGCCAAAGGCAAAGGCTTAACCCACTGAGCCACCCAGGTGCCCCAAGAAGTCTGTATTTTTTAAATCACAGATGTTTTTGACATAAATGTGGACATTGATAATGTCGATAGAAGTGACAAAACCATATAATGCTCTCTAGGATCTATTTATTCAACTGAAGAAAAACAAAACAAAACAAAATAATTAGTCAAACCATAGGAAAGAATATCTAAATAATTATAATCTTATGACTCTAGTTCAATATTAGTTAATATTTTCAGTCTTTTAAAGTATTTCTAAATGTTACCAAATTTTATTTAGAGTTAAATTATAGCCCTCAATAAAGATTCATTGATACTTTTATGTAGGCTGAGGACACTAAAACACAGAAAAATGTTCTAAATTATAAGCAAGTTTATAATCTAATCTGGGAAGTAGAACATATATTTTTTTAAAAAAGTAAAACCACCAAAAGGACTATTCATCATGTCCATGATGATTTTAAAAACAAATGATAGAGCTATTCCTAGAGCAAGCATTGTAGAGGGTTCATCTGGGCAGAAAAAGAAAGACCTCATTTAGATTTTGAAATGAGCCTTGAAGGAACAATTATCCACAGATTTTTTTAAGAGAGAGAGAGAGAGAGAGAGAGAGAGAGAGAGAGAGAATTTTAAGTAGTAGAAACTGCTCTGTATAATAGCTAAATCTTTGAGATGCTAATCAAAACAGACTTGAACATCACTAATTTATGAGTTGAGTTCTCCCTCTCTACTAATTTGAATATATATTTTGAAAATATGAGTTGACCATCTCAGTTTTACCCAGATGGGTCTCATTTCATCAGATCAGTGTCTATCCTGACATATATTGTTGAGTTATCTGCTTTACTGAAGCAGAAACGTAACAAAAATTTCAAATTGTTTCTGTTATTTTAAACTCTTAGAATCCATTGAATACAGAGGAAGTAAATGAAGCTTGATGTTTAAGTTTAAAAAAACAAAACTGGCTGTTTGATATCTCATTTTCTGATGCTACCTCTCTCTTTCATTGTCATTATATAATGACTCATTCCTTTCCACTTCCCTTCAGGGCTTTTAGTAAGCTTGATGAACATAAGAAGGTTGACAGAAGTAAAAAAAAAAATTTTTTTTTTTTGATAAAAGTGATGTGCTTATACAATATTATAATGTGGGATACGTGTACTTCTTGAAGAAAATTCATAAGAAACTAGTCAAATCTCAGGCTGATTTTCAATCTGAACAGTCAATGCTAATGCTATGCTTGAAATATCTGTCATAATCAAACAGTGGGAATCAGGAATAAGATTGAAAATAGTCATTAAATTACACAGTAGTATGTGGTTATGACTTAAAATAACTACTATTAGTTCATTCCAAGTCTACGTTTAAAAAATTCTTTAATCATCTAAGTTCTCACATTAACTCCTAATTTCTGAACAGTGTTGGATAAGAGGTTAAGAAAAATACATGCTGACAAAATTGAAGCATCCTCTATATATGATGTAACTTGCAAGATAAAAAGAAGATAAATACAATGTTTTTTGGGGGGTAGTGATGGGAATTTCTATAATTAGAGCTCATGGTTGTATAACTCTATGAATATACTAAAACCCTTCAAACTATAAACTTTAAAAAGAATGAATTTGGTAATACATTAATTGTATTTCATTAAAGCTATTAGAGAAGAAGACAGAAGGAAAAGGAGAAGAAAAATAAAAAGAAGAATGACCACCACCACTAGTATATCCAGTTTCTGGTTAATTTTAAATGATGAGCCTAACATAAGGATACCACAACCTGTCTGGGTCCAATTACAAAGTTTCACCACTATGATGTCTTTCCCCCCTCTTAGTCACATTTAATCCCTAATGAAGAAGTATTTTATTGGGTTAGTTGATTACTATCTATAGGAGTAGCTCTTGCTAGATACAAGGGATATGGCCTACAAGTAAGAATAAAAAATGAAAAAGACCAAAAGCAAGTCTAAAAACAAAACAAAACAAAACAAAAAAACAATCTGCTGATACTCTTAGGGCAACAAACTATGGCCTAAATCCAGACTGCCATCTGTTTTTGCAAATAAAGTTTTATTGGAACATGGCCAGAGTCATCTCTCTCTGAATTACTTAACTACTTTTGTACTACAGTTCCATAGGTCAGTAATTAGGGCACAGACTTCATGGCCCACAAAGCTTACATATTTCTATTTATCCCTTACAGAAAAAGTTTGCCAATTCTTGGTATAATTATTTGAAGCAGTTTATACTGAATAAAATATACTTATTTTTTACATAAATTGTCATATCTTCATAACGCATACTCAGTTCTTGTCATTTTTTTTCTAAATCCTTTCTAAAGGACTTGGGACTTTTCATTTATCAGTTAGTGGCTTAACAAGAAGTTAACGAGTAAATAGCAACAAAATCCCAATTATCCTAAAGTTCATTATTTATAATTCAACTTTTCTTCATTTTGCTTCAAATAATGTCTAAGCAATGCTTAAAATTTTGAACTATACTCAGTTACACTCTCTCAAGGTTGTATCCCTCCAGTGTCCTCTCCAGTAACTGTAAGGCTTCCATAACCTCAACTATAAGCATTCTCCCCTGACTGGAGTGCCCATCCCCACACTCTCTCCCTCCCAAGACTCTACCCCAGCAGTCCCCAACCTCCCCAGTCCCAACCTCTGACTCACTCAGATTTCAGGATATCTTACATATTCATACCCCCTTACCATCCTGCTAACCCTTGAAGACATTGTTGGGATCTAGTCTGAAGTTTCCACAAGCCCATTTGGAAGTATAGCAGAACAAAAGTATTAAGTGCCTTTCTGTTTCATATGGAGGATGTGTGAAAATGATGCCACTTTGATTGACCAGGTTAACAACAGAGTAACCAGGTTACTGATGTTTTTTCTTCATAGAAGTTTTTAGTTCTTGTTTAGTTAACATGGAAGCTGAATTTAGAGAAAATATCACTATCTCAGATCGAGAGAGGGAACAGAAGAGGAAGTACTTGTTCAAGGTCTCACTGCCAGGAAATGGCAGAGTAGGTGCAAGGACTTCCTAGATCAGCACGAAGTTTTCTCTGACGTACAGTTTTTATTAAATTCTTTATTTAGGATTTTGTAATCACAATTTAAAAGTTACTTGTTCTTACCTCTTTCAAATGAAAATAAAATTATCACTCTATATAATTTTGTTTATCACTCTACAGGCAATCTTAATTTATAAAGCAACTTCAAAACTTAGTTTATTACCATATTCTCAAAATGACTCTCCAAAAGCTATTATCTACCTACTTTTAGGTTCTATTTTAAATATGATATATTTATACATCACTTGACATTTTACATAGAAATACACAAAATTTTTCAAACACTGAGACATTCCCTTTGCATCTAGAGAAAGTTTTTGCTCTTATAGTCAATTTGTATATAACCCTGTCTTTTTGTTCCTCTGAGGGAGGAAAAAAAAAAAAGCTAGTTAGCTTCTTATAAAAAAATTAAAACTCTTTTGCACAGAAAATATTAGGTAAATGTATTTTAAACTAAACTACTCACATATTTTACTTAGTATGTTACTGTACATTTTGTAATCAGTATTTTAGTGTTTCTTATTTGTATTAGCAATTTTTCAGATATGTTTTTAAATTCACAGAAGTTCTATTAACCTTTTGTGAAAGGTTAATTGAGGGAAGAATATCTATTCACAATAATATTCACTTGAGTCAAGAAGTTTGAAGGAAGAAAATGACATAATAAATAATGTTCTTTGAAGAAAAATACTGCATGAAGTCTATGATGTATTTGATCGCAATTGGATTAATTGGGTTTTAACAGTGATTTCCCTGAGTTCAAATGTAGCTCAAAAATTAAGGAGTCTGTTGCTTGAATAATCTAGTATTTAAAAAATCTTTTTTTGTCAGTTTTCAGAAATGGAAAAGAAACCTAATTTATAGTGATCAGACATGAGCTCTGTTTGGGACTATATTGGTGCACAGCTATCTTGTAATTTAAAATCCTGGTTTGTACACATTTTGAAGACCAATTAGGCAAATATATAGAGTTCACATAAAGTGTTATAAGAATTTATTTGTTATATGATGCTTTAACATGGCCACAATAACAAAGTGTATGCATAGATGACTACTGCAATTGTTTTAGGCATGTTAATTTTTCTTTCATAACTTACACTGAAAAAATACACATACACACATACATGCACACACACACACGGGACATATGTAAACACATGATGTATACATGTATACATTTATAAGAGAAAGTTTTTCAAATGATCTGAGTAAATGTAATTTAGATGACACAATGCAATTTTATTTTTATTTATTTATTTATTTATTTTTATTTTATTTTTTTTAAAGATTTTATTTATTTATTTGACAGACAGAGATTACAAGCAGGCAGAGAGACAGTCAGAGAGAGGAGGAAGCAGGCTCCCTGCTGAGCAGAGAGCCCAACGTGGGGCTCGATCCCAGGACCCTGGGATCATGACCTGAGCTGAAGGCAGAGGCTTTAACCCACTGAGCCACCCAGGCGCCCCCACAATGCAATTTTAAAACAGAAAGAGAACAAAGGCAAAGAAAGGAGCCCCAGCATATCACTTGGTATATATAATGCAATTTGAAGATATTTAATTTTCTAAATCATTCAAAACACATGATCAACTAGAGAGCTGCTAGAGATTTTCCAATGTATTATTTTCTGTTTCCAAATATTCCAAACCTTTTCAACTATTTTTATCACAATGATTTTTAAAAATTATAGTGATAACAATTAGTGTTTACTGAGAACATGCAATGTGTTAGACTTAAGTAAATCACATACATTTTCTGATTTTACTTTCAAAGCAAATCTTAGATGCAAATAATTTTGGCATCCCATTTAAAGATGGGCAAACTGCACTACATAGAAAAGATACATAATTTTCGTGCTGGGACAGAATTATAAAATCTTTTCTAGAAATGTGAGGTGGATAAGGGAGGAGGAAGATATAGGGCTAGATACTTTCAAAGAGAATGTATAAATGCAAGACAGGCATGGAAACCCATGGTAATTTAGGTATTTTATTTGATGTGATTTGGGGAATGGATAAGTTCATAAACACACATAACAGAATTATGCATTAGGGTTTCTTAGAAGTTAAGAGATATTTTTTTTTCATCTCTTTCACATCATCATTCCCACACATACTTCATTTTCCAGTAAAGTAAGTAAGGCAACTAAAATTTGGGAAAACTGTCTAAGATCATGCAAATGACCACCTGCACATCTGTGTGGGAACATACTTTTCCTGCCTGCCCTGGCAGTTCTTTAAAGTACTTTAGTTTAGGCCTAGAAATCAATCAGGTCTGAAACATCTTCAAGGCAAGCACCAATCAGCAGATTCCCCATCAACCTAAAAAAGCACCTGGGAGATCCACATTGTCACAGAATTATATAAGTCATTTGGAAATGTGTTTTAATGAGGTGCTTGTCCTATGGGAAGAAGGCTTGATTCTAATTAAAGATGAAGTCAAGATATTTTTTTGCAGTTTCATTTAATGATGATTTGGGGAGGTCTTTTCAATTATAAAACCTACATGACTCTGCAACTGGACAAACTTTAGGCAGAATTTGCAGTATTAAAAATATGTTCTTAAATGGATATTAAGGAAATTTTTATCTTACTTTGTGAGAAGAGTGTTCTCAAACAGAAAGTTTTAGTGTTGATAGAAACATGCATTCTAAATTTATCAAATTACTGGAATTTGGAGATTTAAAGATCCAAACCACTGAGTTGTTACAATGGCTGATAAATGATAGCTGAAGAAGTCACTTTAGAATCTCTTCCATTGAAGTAGAAGCTTGAGCTGTGCAAATGTACAAAAATATTTATCTGACTCTCTTACCCTGCTTCTATATTTACCCTAGAAATGGCTTTTCAAAATTTATACTATTCTAGAGCCAAAGATGATTTTAAGATAATGAGTTCAAAAAGTTTCAAGTTCATTTCTAACTTTAGAAGCTATTATATTTGTACCATTAGTAAAATATTTTTCTCTGGAAAAAGCAGCCCTGCTTTCATAATGTCCTTAACTTTAATAATTATTGAAATGTATAATATTCTAGAAAATGTGGGTCTTTTGTTATACCTCCCCTATATCATGACACACATTTTCAATTTTGTTATTGAAAAAAAAAAAAGAATTAAGAAAAAGCTCCAGAGAATATCTAATTATCATACAGGTAATTTTACTAGATTAATATCAGTCCCATGCCAATTCTGTAATTCTTAACTCCATAAAGTATCTGGGCCAATTTTAACACTTATCTAACAGACACATGAAAAAATGCTCAATATCACTCACCATCAGGGAAATACAGATCAGAACCACAATGAGATACCATGTCACACCAGTCAGAATGGCTAAAATTAACAACGCAGGAAACAACAGATGTTGGTAAGGATATGGAGAAAAGGGAAACCTCTTACACTGTTGGTGGGAATTCTGGAAAACAGTATGCAGGTACCTCAAAAAGTTAAAAATAGAACTACCCTACAACCCACCAATTGCACTACTAGGTATTTATCCAAAAGATACAAACATAATGGTTCAAAGGGGCACATGCACCTTGTATTTATAACAGCAATGTCCACAATAACCAACCTATGGAAAGAACCCAGATATCCATGAACAGATGAATGGATAAAGAAAATGTGATATCAGAAAGAATTAAATCTGTCCATTTGCAATGACATGGATGGAACTAGAGGGTATTATGCTGAGTGAAGTAAGTCAGTCAAAGAAAGACAAATACCATATAATTTCATTCATATGTGGAATTTAAGAAATAAAACAAATATAGGGGAAAGGAAGGAAAAATAAAATAAGATAAAAACAGAGAGAGGCAAACTATAAGAGGTTCTTAACTATAGGGAACAAACTGAGAATTGCTAGAGGGGAGGATGGTGGGGTATGAGGTAATTAGGTGATGGGCATTAAGGAGGGCACTTGATGTAATGAACACTGAGTGTTATAAGCAACTGATAAATCATTAATAATATACTATATGTTAACTAACTTGAATTTAAATTAAAAAATAATTTATGAAAAAATGGAGTCTCTCAATAATTCATTTCAAAATTATAGCACATATGCTGCTGATTGAACATCTACTAATTGCCAAGCAGCAGACACTGTGACAGCCATTGGAGAAAGAGAAGTATCTATGACTCAGTTCCTCTACTCAAGGAGTTTAAAACCTAGTGAAGGCTTATAAAGAAATAACTGTAATTTTCATTAAAGTATCATACTCCTAGAGGGTCACAAGAAGATATTTATAAATTTTAATAAGGGAAATTAGGGAAAGCTTCTTAGAAGCAATGTGTAACACAAAAACTGAGTAGGATTTTTCAGGAAGAACAAAAGACAAAAATACAGACACAATAGGGTAGGTAATTTCTTATGGCTTTTTAATTCAATGTGTTTATGGGAGTACAGTATAACAACAAACTAAATTTTAAAATGGTGGGGCACAAATCATACTAATAAATATGTACGTCACTCTCTGAGTAGTAGGAATATAAAGATGACAGGACAAAATTAGATTGCCTCTGTAGAAAGATAAGCACTGAAATGAGAAGATTGCTTCTGGTGTTTTAGGGAAATCTGCAGAAAGAGAATCTAATGTAAAGGCCCATGGAGATGAAAAGAATGAGATCTGAGTTTGACTTGTTAAGTTTGGCTTCACGGGTGTGAGGAGTTCAACATAGCATGGTATATGGATGAAATAATTTTATTTTTTTCAATAATTGCTACCAAAGCTTTGTTAAATACCCTACTTTGCTGGGTAGAAAGGAAAATTATGCTACCAATCAATGACATTTAAGTCTATTCCAATAACTCTCCTGTCATTTCTAGCTTAAAATTTCAAAACTTCATTTAGGCCATTCAAAATGTCTTCTCAAAGAGCCCATGTCAAAATGTCAGCAAATACAATGAATGAGCTGTTATCTGCAGAAACACCTGGGGACGGGGAATATTTCTTGGCACCTTGAAGGTAAACTTTCTCAGTTATAGTAGAGTGTAATGCTATTCTTTGATGTGACCTATCAAAAGGCAATTGCATGCATACTGATGATTTTAGATAATAGGATTTTCAGATATGGAATAAAAATATATGCATTTAAAATTACAAATAAAATTATAAGTTAAAAAATAAAAGTTATGAAGGAATATGAGAAAATTTGAAGGAGACCAGACTGATTTCTATAAATGAAGCAAAGTTAACTAGAAACTTGATTCAATGTATATATTAATTAAGGTTTAATAAGAAATGGAGAATGACTATAACTGCTGGTAAATAGAAATTTATTATAGGAAGTATATCCTATACAAATATGGAAGGTGCCAGGGAAGTGAAAGTCTGCAAGTTGATGTTTAATGACAAAGCATTACCTGAAGTACAAGTGAGTTCCCAGGAAACCCAAACATTAAGCATATCCAGGCACTAAGTTGGAGACACAAAATGGGAGACCACAGAGTAAATTCCCACGTCTTGTGATTCTATAGTTAAGCATCTTTTGGTGGCTGGCCTTGCATCAGTGTTAGCAGGGCCAGTATCTGGGAAAACAAACTGTACAATAAAAAGAAAACAAACTGGGACCCACTATCTACTTACATGTCTATCTGAGACTTATCTGACCATGTAACTTAACTGACCATGTAACTGAGAATGATGGCCACTGCTTGACTTCCACTCTTCCAATGTCCTTCATGCATGTTTCTTTTTTGGCTAGCTCTAATTCATACCACAAAATCTGGCTATGCCAACTTTAAAGCATTTTTATAATCCTCTTTTAACCATATGTAAATCTGCAAAATAGGTGTCATCAAAATTATGGTTCCACCTACTTTTCTGCAATTCTCTGTCCTCAAACATGAATACACTAACACTTAGGTAAAAGAGATTACAAAGTTTCTCACTTCATCCACCTTGAGGAAGGCCATTCTTCTAGCTGAATCACCCTCCTTCTTTGATAGTCTATAACTCAAATACTGAGATATGTTAGCTGCTCTTAACATATTTTATGTAGATAGTGAAAGAATGAGAGATAAAAAAAGAAAAAAAAACTAGGTAATACCCACACACATGTATTCACATCAAGAAAATAAATAACTATAAAACTTGTTTTTTCCCCCTACAACTGGTCACATGATCGTAAGTACTATTTAAACATTGTTCTCTTTATCATCAGAAAGTATCTGATGGAGGGGTGCCTGGGTGGCTCAGTGGGTTAAAGCCTCTGCTTTCAGCTTAGGTCATGATCCCAGGGTCCTGGGATCGAGCCCCACATCAGGCTCTCTGTTCTGCTTCCCCCTCTCTCTCTGCCTGCCTCTCTGCCTACTTGTGATCTCTGTCTGTCAAATAAATAAATAAAATCTTAAAAAAAAAGAAAGAAAGCATCTGATGGGCTAATGATTCATTGCTTGTTACATTTATCCAAAGCTTCATTCTTTTTTTTTTTTAAGCTTTATTTATTTATTTGGGGGATGGGTAGAGGGCGAGTGAGTCTTATGCAGATTCCATGTAGATTGTGAAGCCTAATGAGGGGCTCAATCTCACAACCCTGAGATCACAACCTGAGGCAAAACCAAGAGTCAGACACTTAACCAACTGCACAACCCAGGCACTCCCAAACCTTCATTCTTGAAGTCTGCACCAGCAACAGTCTCATCTCTATCTGGTTGTTTTTATTTTTCTATTGAAACTTATCACATAATAAATATCACATGATAAAAATATGGATGAACTAAGAGGTCTCCCAAAAAGTCCCTTGTGTTCCAGACTCAGTCCTCCTTGTCACCAGAAATGAAACTGGATGTATTAACAACCCACTCTGTCCTTGATAATCAGGATCACCTCTTCTAAAAAGTAACTTTCTTTTTTGTTTATTGGTTCAGTGGCATGATAAACCCAAAGTGGTTAGGTGGCAGTTTCAGTTTATAATTTAGTGGAACTATTGCTTTGTCCCTTTGTGAATGTCCCTTGAAAACTAACACTTGTAAACTATCATAACTCAAAGATACAAACCCAGGAAACCAAATTTTTGCTAGGAAACATTAGGGGTAATTGTGATAGAATTATTCCCTTTTCCTGGTCCCATAAATCCTGGTTTTGAAAAAAACAGTGTCATATTTATTTGCTCATTTAGAAGATAGGCCACATTTTAAAGGACATTATCTCAAACAACATAAAGCTTTTCACCTGAAGTCATATACTGTGTCTTCAAGAGGCAATTAAACTATTCTATCGGGCTAACTGCTTTAGGTGATGAGGAACATAAGCCAGTGAATTACAAGAGTATGAGCTCATTTCTAAAATTCATTTACTTTAAAATAAGTTCCCTGATCAGAAGCAATGCTCTGTGGTTATAAACAAAGATTTTTTAAGTTCATGATTGGTAATTTTGGCAGAAGTATTGTGAGAAGAAAAGCTATATCCATTATCCATAGTAACTGTCTACTTCAGTGAGAATAAGACACTGTCCCTTTTATCATAGAGGTGTTCCAGTGTAATCAACCTGCCACACATAGTGGGATCAACTTTGATCACTTTTGATGGCATATGGGCACTCAGCTATGTTTTTTTTTTGTTGTTTGTTTTGTTTTTTTGGTATTATTATTATTATTATTATTATTATTTTTTGCCTTGTTGAGTAAAGATCCATGTTTCTGAACCAGTATAATAAACTCAAGAAATAAGCTTACTTAATATGACCATTAAGCAAGAACAAGGGTGGCTAAAGCAAGAGTCAGACTGACATCCCCTGGACAGCTCATCTTAATGAGCTGATCAGTAAGAGTCTTTTCAACTGTTCTGAAAAGCATTTTGCTTCATGAAATAAAATTACATTTAACCTTGCCCATTTAAAAAAGACCATCCACAATTACCTTCCTCAGACTACCTTGTCACTAATTTTCCAATTGTGTTTTTCCTGTCTTCAACCATCCAGCCAAATCATTACCTACTGCCAATAAATCACTTAAGTCTGTATTTTTGTCTGTCTCTCATTACAAATGAAATAAACAATAGATCCTTTACTCAAAACTTTGCCATTCTGACAGTTTCTTTCACTACTTCTTTTGGGGCCACCCGTGAGGCAACAGTGCAGAATTTACCCAATTTAAGGCGAAGCCAGCATAACTATGCAGAACCATCATTAAACTGTGCCTGATTTTTTTTTTCTCCTTTCTCAGCCAACTAGTCGTAGGGAAGTTTCCATGAAGCTATATACATTGATGGAGGAGACAGTGAAGCAGGAGATATAATGAGGAACATGGTAGGAAACACACTTGTTCACATAATTTACTTAGGGTTTTTGGTTCTGCTCAAAGCTAATCTCATTTATGTCACCCCATACGCATGCCCAACTGTATGGTTCATAGGTATATCACACACATTTCACGATAAGTCTCTCAGATCTCAAGGAAATTTGGTGACACTGTTTAAATGTTCAGTTTATACTAAATCCCGGTAGTAAGAGATAAGTTTGTGGTTTTGTTTTGTTTTTGTTTCCATTTTCCTCAAAAGAATAATAGGGCTTTTCTATAAAACCTAAGGTCTGCGTTATTATTGACATATAGTTCCAGCCAAAGGCTCCACAAAGGATCTCTATTGGTCACTGATATCTCAAGCATAGTTGTATCTGTTGAGAAATACATGAACAGAGTCTCACTGATTGGATTTTGAAGTCCCAGAAAGAAAGAAGAGAGAGAGAAAGGAGCTGGGAAATATATATATATATATATATATATACACACACACACACACACACATATATATTTGTTTACATATATGTATATACTTTTTACATATATTTAATATTATATATTGTATATTAGTTATATAATATATATCATATTGTATAATATATATACAATATGTGTGTGTGTCTATATATATATATATATATATATATATATATATAAATTAAGGCTAAAAGTTCCCAATTTGGGAGAAAGACATAAATTTACAGATTCAAGATGCTTGATGACCACTAAAACATAAATTTTTAAAAAAGAAAAACATATCACATCATATTATGATAACCAGAAAAACCAAAAATCATTACTTCTTAACATATAGAGGAACAATCATTCAAATGACTAAAGAGTTCTTATCTTTAAGAATTCTGAAGGGCCTGAAAGGCTGAAGGAAGTCACACTGGGGAGAGCACAAAAGTCCCAATGTAAATTTCATTCCAATCCTTGGGTGATTTCTAAAATGTTTGCACATAAGACAAGAACCCAAGGAACTTCACAGAAAACAGTATTTCGAAGGTTAACTAACCTGAACAGAGAATTTAATAATCACAAGGTAGGGGAGAAATAATTTAGAGTCCTGCTCAGTTAGACTGGCTTAATAAACACATCACATTTTCCACTGAAACCCTAGAAGGTATATGCCTCAGGAACAAGAACTATACAACTAAGGGACATGGTATAGAATTAAGGACATATCTAGCCAAAAAAGTTGAAAACCAAGCCTCCACAAGATCATGGTGATCCAGTTATATCATTCTGAGCTGGAGCAAAACTAACTACTATCTGGAAAAAAATAAAAAAATATTCCAGAGTCTCTATAATGCATCATCTACAAGTCTGGTATATAAAAGAAAACTTAATATGCATGCCAAAGAGCAAAATAGTGTGACTCATAACCAAAAATAAAAATATACTATAACTATATAATTATAATACAATGTAATACAATACAAGTAGACCCATGGACCAATCAGTAGCCCAGGAGTTTAAAATGACTCTGTGGGGGTGCCTGGATGGCTCAGTCTTTAAGCATCTGCCTTCAGCTCAGGTCATGATCCCAGGGTCCTGGGATCGAGTCCCGCATCAGGGTCCCTGTTCAGAGGGAAGCCTGCTTCTCCCTCTCCTACTCCCCTTGCTTGTGTTCCCTCTCTTGCTGTGTCTCTCTCTGTCAAATTAATAAATAAAATCTTTAAAAAATAAAAATAACAGTAAAATAAAATGACTGTGTAAATATATAACAAAAATATATGTAATCTTAGGTTAAGTATAAATAATTACCTTTCCTGATAGGGAAAACAAAAACCAAAAAACAAAACCCAGAAAGAGTCTAGCTCTCAGAAAAAACTTTAAGATAACTTCACATACTTTCTATACAATCTCTAAGGAAAAACAACAGAAGATCTTTCATTAGAATTCTAATTTTTCTACACTGTATGCTTTTCACAAAGATTTAATTTGTGTCATTTATGTTACAATATTAGATAGATTCCAAAACCATCTACAACCCTGAAGACAGTTTGCTCTAATTTCCACAAACATGTGCAATATGTTTAAGGGCATGCATTAAAACCATGAAATCCATTATTTTCCTATGCCATAAAATATTCCATATGTCTTAATAATGGAAAGTATATTAATAATAACACTCTAATTCTAAGATCACTTTGCCATTTGCTGACTTTGACTCATTAACTGAGCAATACAAGATTGATTCCCCTAGTGCTATAGCCTTATTTTAAACCCAATATATTAAAACTGTGGCATTCTGATAATTCTTTCAGAAATATCATTTATAACAAAAACATTGACAAGACAGATTCAAACAAAAAACTAAATGGATTAGATAGATTAAAAAGGTATATGGATAGTTGAAGAATAAAACTAAATATCATCCCTATTTACTAGCAATTGTCACAGTAAAAATATTGGGATAAAATTTTTCGTTAGCATTAGCAGGCAGTCTTCTATTTAGATATAAAGTTCATGAAAACTCTGTTATGACAAATGAAGAAAGTTATAAATTTTAGTGGAAAATTTAAAATATCAATAAATGGATAGACATACCATGTTCTTAGCTACAAATATTAAGTGCTATGGAAAATCTATATTCACCAAGTTAATTTATAAATTTAACATATTTCACATTTAAATTTGAATGGAATTTTTAATTTACATAAAATAATTAAACATATAAAAGGGTATAAGCAAGCAAGAATATTCAATTTTATTCTGAAGATGAGTAAAATTGTTAGAGAAAAAGATGAAGTAAGATTTACCTCCTATTATTATCTACTTTAAATATTTAAAACCAAGTTACACCATGTCAATAGAGAAATACATATCAACAGAGAAAGATTGTGAGTTTATAAACAGACCCAATTTTTTGATAAATGATTACCAAATAATGAGTAAATTTTGAGAAAAAAAAGAATAAGTAAATTCTGAAAAGTCAAAATGAATAAATCCCATTAAAAAATCTTGATAGAGGGGCGGGGATGTCTCAGTCAGTTAAGTGGCTGCCTTCAGCTCAGGTCATCATCCCAGGTCCTGCAATCAAGCCCTGTATCAAGCTTCCTGCTCAGTGGGGAGGCTGATTCTCCCTCTGACCCTACCCATGCTCATGTTCTCTCTCTCTCTCTCTATCTCATAAAAATCTTTTTAAAAAATCTTGATAGTGATATAAGGGGGAAAATACACATAGTAACTATAAAAGATTTCTAAAGAGGGGAAAATTTATATTTTTAAGAGGGGATAGTTTTTAAAAAGTTAAAAACTCAAATAACAGAACATAGAAATGAAGTTATAATTCTTAACTTGAAGAAGAAAGAAAATATATCTTGTTTTGTGAATCCAAGTAAAATAGTAACAATAATTGATTGAAGAACAGCCAATGTATATTTTTGAACTTCATTAAAATAAAAAAGAATATTTTAGTCAGCTAGACCATAGCCTTGGGAGGATATATATTTATGTATGTATATGTGAGGTATATATACTAATATATGTTTTATTATGTATTATATTAATAAACCACTAAGGAAGAATAATAATAATAAATGTCTTATTGAATGATTTTCAAAGACAAATAAAATAATAAATATTAAAATAAAAAATTTTGTAAAGTATTCTTGTTTTTAATAATTATTAACCATTTTTAAATGTTTGAAAAATTTCCAAGGGAAAAACGGCTATGGCAAAGTCTTATATGAAATATACTGCTGAGATAATAATGAAAAGATAGCTTGATATAGCTAGCCAAGGCTAAGTCTGAGTTAAATGCTATGTGTGAGCAAATTTTTATGTAATGATTAGATGAGTTATGAGAGGTACATATTGAAATGCAACTGGAAAAGCATTTCTAAATCAGGAACATGAAAATGTGAGAATGAGATAGGTATAAGACCAGGGAGTGCAACATACCTCAATATTTCCACAATTTTTTTAAAGCATAATCATTATGAAATTGTGAAGTATGCAAAATGTTGAGTAGAAATTCAATCTTTTGCTCTTAAGCTGACAGAGGAGTAGGAAGACCCTGAGCTTGCCTTCTCTCTGAAACAGAGCTAAATAGTCAAATTATTCTGAATACCCATGAAGTCAATTGGAGGTCTGAGAGAAAAAAAACTCCAAGTCTACAAGTAGAAAAGTGACTGTCTTTTGGAAGATAGGAGTTGCAGAAGTTCACTTGAGAGATACATGGCTGTGGATGTGGCGGAGGGGAGGGAGCCTGCTTACACAGGCTACTGCAAGGTATTAGAAGTGATAAAACACAAAATCTGAACTTTTAAGTTCATTATCATGGGGGACATGCCAGGATTAAAGGTGCTCAGGTGAAAAAAAAGGGCAGAATGTCAGGGGGTCTGAGGATCCTCTAGGTTGCAGGAAGAATAGACAGTGCCAAGATGTTGCACTGTTCTCAGGCACAGAAGCCAGGAAGCTGGCAGAGAGCAGTGGGTCCTGGTGCTGGCTTTCTACTATAAACTGCAAACTGCCTCAATCAAGTATCCACTTTCTTGGGACCGGCCAGCAAGTATGGCAAAACCCTCCTCCAGAGGAAGAGAGTGAGTCCCTGTTGCGGTGTCCCTGAAGTTTGGAGTTTTGAAACTCAGTTACACACCTGAGAAAAAAAGGCTCAGACACAAGCAGGGTGAACACAGGCATCAGACAGAAATGGGGAAAACAAATAGGGTGTTGAAGGCTTTTCTGTGAGAGCTCATTTAGAAGTAGAGAGCCCAAAATTTCAGCTCCAAGGCTAGAGATCAGGGCTATTCATCTCACCTATCAGAGTGTAAAGCCTTTAGTGAGCAAAGCAGTGTCACCTAATAGAAGCTGGAGCCACATACACCAAGCAAGCCCCACCCACCCTGGGCCCTGGAGATATATCTCCACTGAAACAAGTCCACTTGAGAATCAGCACAGGAATCATTTCTCAGCCTTATGGCTAAGATCAAGTGGAGAATCAGCACAGGAGGCCCCTCCCCCCAAACAACTAGCTCACAGTTTATTAATTGTGGAATGCTGCAAAGCTTTACCTCTATGAGAAATAAGATCGAGCTTCATTTTTATCTTTACTCTTTATTTCTTTTATTTCTATTATTTTTTCATTTATTTTCTTATATTTTCCAATTCCTTTTTTATTGTTTATCATTAATTTATAAAAATTTATATATTTACTTTTCATATATGTATTTTTTTTTGTCTACTGTCATTTTATTTTTTTTTGGGGGGGGGTCTAGATTCTTTTAACAAGCAGACCAAAACACACCCCAGGATCTAGGTGAGGTTTTTTCCCCTTTTTTCTTATTTTTTTGCTTTTATTGTTTGTTTGTTTTCTATTTGTTTTGTTGTTCTTTTTTCTCTTTTTTTTTTCTTTCCTGGACAAAATGATTACACAGGAGAATTTACTGTCAAAAGAAAAAAAGAACATGAGGTAGAACTCACAGACAGGGATTTAATTAATACAAAAATAAGAAAGATGTCTGAATTAGAATTTAAAACAACATTTTCAAGCCAGGCTTGAAAAAAACATAGAAGACACTAGAGAATCCCTTACTTTGGAGAGAAAAGAACTAAAATCTAGTCAGGCCAAAATTTAAATTCCTATAACTGAGATGCAAACACAAATGGAGGCCATAAAATGAGGATAAAAATAAGGATAGACAAAGCAGAGGGGCAAATCAGTGATATAGAAGATAAAATTATGTAAACAAATGAAGCCAAAAAGAATAGAGAAAGAAAGTTCTGGGCCACTTGGAGAACTCAGCAACTTAGTAAAACATAGTAACATTCATATGCTAGGAGTCCCAGAAGATGAAGAGAAAGAGAAAGGGGCAGAAGATTTATTCAAACAAATTATAGCTGAAAACTTCCCTAATCTGGGGAAGGACACAGACATCAAACTCCAAAAATCACAGAGAACTCCCATTAAATTCAACAAAGCCAGCCATTGCCAAAGCATATTATAGTCAAATTCACAAAATACACATGTATACAAGTAAATATATATATATATATACAAGTAAAGAATTCTGAAAGCAACCAGGGAAAAAAAGTCCTTAACCTACAATGGAAGAGAGATCAGATTTGCAGCAGATCTGTCCATAGAGACCTGGCAGGCCAGAAAGGAGTGGAAGGAAATATTCAATGTGCTGAATGGGAAAAATATGCAGGCAAGAATTCTTTATCGAGCAAGGCTGTCATTCAAAATAGGAGAGAGAGAGTTTCCCAGACAAACAAAAACTAAAGGAGTTCTTGACCACTAAGCCGGCCCTGCAAGAAATTTTAAGGAGGACTCTTGGAGTGAATAAAAAAATGACCAAAGATGAGAAAGGACCAGAGAACATCACCAGAAACATCAACTCTATAGGTAACACAAAGGCACTAAATTTATGTCTCTCAAAAATCACTCTGAATGTAAATGGACTAAATGTGCTAATCAAAAGACAAAGGGTATCAGAATGAATAATTAAAAAAAAAAGATCCATCTGTATGCTACCTATAAGATACTCATTTTTAGACCTAAAGACGCCCACAGATTAAAAGTGAGAAGATGGAGAACCATCTATCATGCTAATGGATGTCAAAAGAAAGCCAAAGTAGCCATACTTATATCAGACAAACTAGATTTTAAAACAAAGATTGTAACAGGAGATAAAATAGGATATTATATTGTAATTAAGAGGTCTACCCATCAAGAAGATATAACAATTATAAATATTTATGCCACCACCTGGGAGCACCCAAATATATAAATCAATTAATAACAAACATAAAGAAACTCATTGATGACAATACAATAACAGTAGGAGACTTTAACACCCCACTTACAGCAATGGACAGATCATCTAAGTAGAAAATCAACAAGGAAGCAATGGCTTTTTATGACACAGTGGACTAGATGAACTTAATAGATATACTGAGAACATTTCATCCTAAAGCAGGAGAATACACACTCTTCTCAGGCACACATGAAACATTCTCCAGAATAGATCACATAATGGATCACAAATCAGCCCTTAATAAGCCAAAAAATTGAGATCATACCATGCATATTTTCAGACCACAATGCTATAAAACTGTAAGATGACCACAAGAAAAAATTTGGAAAAACCTCAAATACATGGAGGTTAAAGAACACTCTACTGAAGAAAGAATGGTTCAACCAGGAAATTAAAGAAGAATTAAAAATATATGGATGCAAATGAAAGTAAAAGCAAGACAGCCCAAAACCTTTGGGATGCAGCAAAAGCAGTCCTAAGAGGAAAGTATATTATACTACAGCCCTACCTCAAGAAGCAGGAAAGTTTCAAATACACAACCCAATCTTATACCTAAAGGAGCTAGAAAGGAACAGCAAATAAAGCCTAAAGCCAGCAAATAAAGCTTAAAGCCAGCATTACTATTTAACACAGTACTGGAAGCCTTAGCCTCTGCAATCAGAAAACAAAAAGAAATAATATGCATCCAAATTGGCAAGGAATAAGTCAAACATTCACTATTTGCAGATGAGGTGATACTCTATGTAGAAAATCCAAATGACTTAAAAAAAAAAAAGCTGGAACTTATACATGAATTTGGCAATGTTGCAGAATGTAAAATCAATGTACAGAGATCCTGGGTGACTCAGTTGTTAAGTATCTGCCTTTTGCTCAGGTCATGATCCTAGAGTCCTGGGATTGAGCCCCACCTCAGGTCTCCAGCTCAGCAGGGAGACTGCTTCTTCCTCTCCTCCCTGCTCATGCTCTCTCTCACTATCTCTGTTGGTCTATCTCTCAAATAAATAAATAAATAAAATCTTTAAAATATATAAATAAATAAAATAAAATAAAATCAATATACAGAAATCTGTTGCATTTGTATACACCAATAATGAAGCAGCAGAAAAATAAATCAAGGAATTAATCTCATTTACAATTGCACCATAAACAATAAGATATCTAAGAATAAATCTAACTAAAGAAGTAAAAGATCTATAATCTGTATAATCTGAAAACTATAGAACACATATGAAAGAAATTGAAGAGGATACAAAGAAATGGAAAAGCATACCATGCTCATGGGTTGAAAGAACAAACATTGTTAAAATGTCTATCCTACCATAGCAATCTATACATATAATGCAATCCCCATCAAACTATCACCCGCATTTTTCACAGAACTAGAACAAATAATCCTAAAATTTGTATGGAACCACAAAAGACCCTGAACAGTCAAAACAATTCTGAAAAAGAGAAACAAAACTGGTAGCATCATGATTCTATATTTCAAGCTATATTACAAAGCTATAGTCATCAAGACAGTATGGTACTGGCACAAAAATATATAGATCAATGGAACAGAGTAGAGAATCCAAAAATGGACCCACACCTATATGGTCAACTAATCTTTGACAAAACAGTAAAGAATATCGAGTGACAAAAAGGACAATCTCTTCAACAAATGCTGTTGGGAGACCTAGACAGCAATATGTAGAAGAATGAAAATGGACCACTTTCTTACACCATACACAAACATAAATTCAAAATTGTTGAAAGTCCTTAATGTGAGACAGGAAACCATCAAAATCCTAGAGGAGAATACAGGTAGAAACCTCTTTGACTCCAACCATAGCAACTTCTTACTAGACACATCACCACAGGTGAGTGAAACAAAACAAAAATGAACTATTGAGACTTCATCAAGATAAAAAGCTTTTGCAGAGCAAAGGAAACAACCTATAAAACTAAAAGGCAGCTGACAGAATGGGAGAAGATATTTGCAAATGACATATCTGACAAAGGGTTAGTATTCAAAATCTACAAAGAATTTATCAAACACAACACCCAAAAAATAAATAACCCAGTTAAGAAATGGACAGAAGACAATAGACGCTTTTCCAAAAAAGACATCCAGATGGTAACAGACACATGAAAAGATGCTCAATATCACTCATCAGGGAAATACATATCAAAACCATTATGAGATATCATCTCACACCTGTCAGAATGGATAAAATCAACAATACAAGAAAAAACAGGTGTTGGCAAGGATGTGGAGGAGGGGGAACCCTCTTGCACTTTTGCTGGTAAAACAAACTGGTGCAGCCACTTTGGAGAACAGTATGGACATTTTTCAAAATGTTAAAAATAAAACTAGTCTCTATGTTTCAGGAATTTCCCTATTAGGCATTTACCCAAAGGACACAAAAATACAGATTTGAAGGGATACATACACCCTGATGTTTATAGCAGCATTGATACAATAGCCAAACTATGGAGAGAGACCAAATGTCCACTGACAGAAAAATGGATAAAGATAGATAAATAGAGATGGGACAAGATGGCGGGGAAGTAGGAGGAGGAGCCTTTTCAACCTGTACCCTAAAGTGAGCTGATTACCTATCAAAGAACTCTGATCACCCATGAAATCAGCCTGAGATCAGAATTATACACATCAGGATCTCTACAGGGGCAGAAGATGCCAGTGGGCAGGTAAAGCGGAGTGGGAAAGATAGACTGATATCGGAAGATAAACAAAAGGGGGAGAGAGCCACCAGAGGTGACCGGTTGGAAATAATACCCCTAATACGAGCGAGAGTGCCCTGCGTCTGGGGACCAGCATTAACTTGGAGACTGGTTGAAAGCACTCCAAAAGAGCAAAAGATCGTGGGGGGGGGGGGTTGTGGGAATCAGGGCAGCTAGGGACAGGGGCTTAAGTCCCCAGTCCCTGGACAGCCTCCCCTGGTGCTGAGCCAGAGAGAGTGCGGCGGAGAAACCAGGTCTTGGTCCCTGAGCCACCAGTGCCCCGGAGATTGTGTGGGTTCTGGCCCCTGTGAGGGGCTGGGAGCCACGCTGGACAGGAGAGCCCTGCTACAGAGCCTGAGGCGCGCATGCCCCTCATCCTCCCCTGAGAGAGGTACAAAGGCCCAGCTGGCACTCTTTGACACGTGCCATTGTTTCAGAGCCTAAGACGCGCGCCCCAAACTCTCCCCTGAGAGAGGTGTGCGAAGGCCCAGCCTGGTGCTTTTGGACCTGCGCCCCATTCTCAGAGCCTGAGACACACGCGTGACCCAGAGCCTCCCCTGAAAAAGGTGCGCGCAAGCCGGGCGCTCTTAGACCCAGAAAGACCAGGCAATCCCAGCGGGCCAGCAGGAAAATCTCAGTGTGTGATTGCTGCTTGAAACCTCTCTGGTGGTCTGGAGCTGCCCAAACAGCTGTGGCTGCCTTGGTTTTGGGCACAAGCAGAAGATCCTGCATCCCCAGGGACCATGACTCGGAACCTGCTCTGCCAGCAGGCAAGGGGGGGATTTGTATGGGCTCTGCAACACCCACAGAAGAACAGAATGAGGCTTCTCTCTGAGAGGGAGGTCAGGGTGCCGTTTGCTTTCCTCTAAACCTACAAAAACCATCAAAAGCGGTCAAGGAGAAAGGGGAAAAAAAAAAAAGATGAACAAACATAAAAACCTCCAGAGAACAAAAGCCTGAAAAAACCGGTTTCCTCAGAGCCCACCCCCTTGAGGGGGACTGGAGGACTTAACTCAGGGAACATCATTGACTGAAAACCCACGTGGCAGTCCCCTCCCCCAGAAAACCAACCAGGAAAGAAAAAAAAAAAAAAGACTACAAGAGAACCACCACCACTATTTCATAGGACAACTTTTATTTTTAATTTGTTCCCACTATTCTGGATCATTTTTTTTTTTAGATAGATAATTTTTTAACCTATTTACCATCACAGCGAGCTGTCCAGTACATCAAATTCCGTAATAACCTTCTAACCTGAACTTTTTGATACATACATCTCTGTTTTTCTTTTGCATTTCTATTTTTTGAATTTTTTAAAATTTTAGTTTAGTTTAGTCTAGTTTATTCCTTTTTTATTTTTATTTTCTAATATTTATATAGAGTTAAATTTCAAAGTAATCCCCTTTCCCCAATCAATACTACCCCTATAGGTAAACCAATTTTTAATCCCCCTTTAGCCTAGGAAACTTGAGTCCTTTAACAAAGATATCAAGATACATCCAGGAAGAATCAAAACAACATTCCTCACCCACACTGAGAATTTATAACCACTCTCCCATCTTTTTCTTCCACCAGTGTTTCTGTGTTTTTGTGTTTGTCCTGATCATATATAAATCTTACACTTGGGATTCTTTTCGACAAGGTTCTTCCTTTATTTGCATATATATATATTTTTTTTTTCTCTTGTTATATACTTTTATCAGTGTTTTTGTTTGTATACCTCATAAATCTTACCTTGGGGCCCATTTGGGCTGAACCTTCTCTTTCATCTTCCCTTTCTTTCCTGTCTCTCTCTCTCTCTCTCTTTTTTTTTTCTTTTTCTTTTCTTTTTTCTCTCATTTGGGCGGGGAATCCTGATTGCTCAGAAGTGTTCCAGGGTGCACCCAGACTGCACCACGGTCGATACAACCAGCTACATCTGTTCAGTCACCCCCCACCAAAATGACTAGGAGGAGGAATGCCCAACAGAAGAAAAATACAGAGGATGGACCTTCTGCAACAGAGCTAATGGCTATCAACATAGACAATATGTCGGAAAGAGAATTCAGGCTAACAATTATCCAGGCAGTAGCTAGGTAGGAGAAAGCCATGGATGACCAAACAGAATTGATTAGGGCTGAGCTGAAAGCAACCAGACAGGATGTTCACAATGTTAGGGCAGAGCTAAAAGCTACCAGGGCTGAGGTTCACAATGCTCTCAATGAGTTCCAATCTAATCCAAATTCTCTCAAAGCTAGGGTAACTGAGACAGAAGATAGAATTAGTGAACTGGAAGACAAACAGAGAGAAAGGATCAAGAGGAAGCCTGGAACAAACAGCTTAGAAACCATGAAAACAGAATCAGGGAAATAAATGATGCCATGAAACATTCCAACGTCAGAATTATTGGAATCACTGAAGGGGAGGAGAAAAAAAGAAGTCTCGAAGATATAATGGAACAAGTTCTTCATGAAAATTTTCCCAATCTCGTGAATGGAACCAGCATTCATGTACTAGAGGCCGAACGGTCTCCACCCAAGATTATAGATTCCAGAAAAACATCAAGGCATCTGATAGTAAAATTGAGGAATCATAATTGTAGGTATAATCTCTTGAAAGCTGCTAGGACAAAGATGCACCTTACTTACAGAGGAAAGCCCATCAGAATAACCTCAGACCTGTCCACAGAGACCTGGCAAGCCAGAAAAGGCTGGCAAGATATATTCAGGGAGCTAAATGAGAAGAACATGCAGCCAAGAATACTTTATCCAGCAAGACTGACATTCAAAATGGATGGAGAGATAAAGAGTTTCCAAGACTGGCTAGGGTTAAAACACTATGCAACCACTAAGCCAACAGTGTAGGAAATATTAAGGGGGGTTCTATAAAAGGAAAAATCCTAAGAATACCATTGAACAGAAATATAGAGACAATCTACAGAAAGAAAGACTTCAAAGGTAACATGATGTCAATAAAAACGTATCTATCGATAATCACTCTCAATGTGAATGGCCTAAATGTGCCCATAAAACAGCACAGGGTTGCAGATTGGATAAAACGACAGGACCCATCCATATGTTGTCTACAAGAGACCCATTTTGAGCCTAAAGATACACCCAGACTGAAAGTGAAGGGATGGAGAAGCATCTTTCATGCCAATGGGCCTCAAAGAAGGCTGGGGTAGTGATTCTCATATCAGATAAATTAGATTTTAAACTAAAGACTGTAGTCAGAGATACAGAAGGACACTACATAATTCTTAAAGGGACTATCCACCAAGATGATCTAACAATTGTAAATATCTATGCCCCCAATATGGGAGCAGCCAATTACATAAGAAAACTGTTAATCAAGATAAAGAGTCATATTGATATGAATACATTAATAGTAGGAGATCTTAACACGCCCTTCTCAGAAATAGACAGATCATCGAAGCAGAAAATCAATAAAGAAACAAGAGCATTGAATGACACGTTGGACCAGATGGACCTCATAGATATATACACAACATTCCACCCTAAAACAACAGAATACTCATTCTTCTCAAGTGCACATGGAAGCTTCTCAAGAATAGACCACATACTGGGTCACAAATCAGGACTCAACCGATATCAAAAGACTGAGATTATTCCCTGCATATTCTCAGATCACAATGCTTTGAAACTGGAGCTCAATCACAAGGAAAAGTTCAGAAGGAACTCAAACACCTGGAAGCTAAAGACCACCTTGCTTAAGAATGCTTGGATCAATCAGGAGATCAAAGAAGAACTTAAACAATTCATGGAAACCAATGAGAATGAAGACACTTTGGTCCCAAACCTATGGGATAGAGCAAAGGCAGTCCTAAGGGGGAAATACATAGCCTTCCAAGCCTCCCTCAAAAAAATTGAAAAATCCAGAACACAGCAGCTGTCTCTACACCTTAAAGAACTGGAGAATCTACAACAAATCAAACCAATTCCACACATAAGAAGGGAAATAATCGAGATTAGAGCTGAGATCAATGAGGTAGAAACCAGAGATACAGTAGAATGTATCAATGAAACTAGAAGCTAGTTTTTTGAAAGAACCAATAAGATCGATAAACCACTGGCCACACTAATCCAAAAGAAAAGAGAGAAAGCCCAAATTAATAAAATTATAAATGAAAAGGGAGAGATCACAACTAACACCAAGGAAGTAGAAACAATCATCAGAAGTTATTATCAACAGTTATATGCCAATAAGCTAAGCAACCTAGATGAAATGGATGCATTCCTGGCAAACTATACTCCCAAAATTGAACCAGGAAGAAATCGACAACCTACTGATATCTAGTAACGAGATTGAAGCAGTGATCAAAATCCTCCCAAAAAACAAGAGCCCAGGACCTGATGGATTCCCTGGGGGAATTCTACCAAACTTTCAAAGAAGAAATAACACCTATTCTCCTGAAGCTGTTTCAAAAAATTGAAGCAGAAGGAAAACTTCCAGACTCTTTCTATGAAGCCAGCATTATCCTGATCCCCAAACCATGCAAAGACCCTACGAAAAAGGAGAATTTCAGACCAATATCACTGATGAATATGGATGCTAAGATTCTCAACAAGATCCTAGCAAACAGGATCCAACAGCACATTAAAAAGATTATCCACCATGACTAGGTGGGATTCATTCCTGGGCTACAAGGATGGTTCAACATTCGTAAATCAATCAATGTGATAGAACAAATTAATATGAGAAGAGAGAAGAACCACATGGTCCTCTCAATTGATGCAGAAAAAGCATTTGACAAAATCCAGCGTCCATTCCTGATTAAAATGCTTCAAAGTATAGGGATAGAGGGAATATTCCTGAACTTCATCAAATCTGTCTATGAAAAACCCACAGCGAATGTCATCCTCAATGGGAAAAAGCTTGCAGCCTTCCCGTTGAGATCAGGAACACGACAAGGATGCCCGCTCTCACCACTCTTGTTCAACATAGTATTAGAAGTCCTAGCAACAGCAATCAGACAACAAAGAGAAATAAAAGGTATCCAAATTGTCAATGAAGGAGTCAAACTCTCTGTCTTTGCATATGACATGATTCTTTATATGGAAAACCCAAAAGACTCCACCCCCAAACTACTAGAACTCATACAGCAATTCAGTAATGTGGAAGGATACAAAGTCAATGTACAGAAATCAGTGGCTTTCTTATACACTAACAATGGAAATACAGAAAGGGAAATTAGACAATCGGTTCCATTTACTATAGAACCTAGAACCATAAGATACCTCGGAATAAACCTAACCAAAGAGGTAAAGGATCTGTACTCGAGGAACTACAGAACACTCATGAAAGAAACTGAAGAAGACACAAAAAGATGGAAGACCATTCCATGTTCTTGGATCGGAAGAATAAACATTGTTAAAATGTCTATACTGCCTAGAGCAATCTATACTTTTAATGCCATTCTGATCAAAATTCCACCGGTATTCTTCAAAGAGCTGGAGCAAATAATCCAAAAATTTGTATGGAACCAGAAGAGACCCCGAATCACTAAGGAAATGTTGAAAAACAAAAATAAAACTGGGGGCATCACGTTACCTGATTTTAAGCTTTACTACAAAGCTGTGATCACCAAGACAACATGGTACTGGCATAAAAACAGACACATAGACCAGTGGAAAAGAATAGAGACCCCAGATATGGACCCTCAACTCTATGGTCAGTTAATCTTCGACAAAACAGGAAAAAAATATACAGTGGAAAAAAGATAGTCTCTTCAATAAATGTTGCTGGGAAAACTGGGCAGCTATATGTAGAAGAATGAAACTTGACCATTCTCTTTCACCGTACACAAAGATAAACTCAAAATGGATAAAAGACCTCAACGTGAGACAGGAATCCATCAGAATCCTAGAGGAGAACATAGGCAGTAATCTCTTCGATATCAGCCACAGCAACTTCTTTCAAGATATGTCTCCAAAGGCAAAGGAAACAAAAGTCAAAATAAACTTTTGGGACTTCATCAAGATCAAAAGCTTCTGCACAGCAAAGGAAACAGTCAAGAAAACAAAGAGGCAACCCACGGAATGGGAGAAGATATTTGCAAATGACAGTACAGACAAAAGATTGATATCCAGGATCTATAAAGAACTCCTCAAACTCAACACACACAAAACAGATAATCATATCAAAAAATGGGCAGTAGATATGAACAGACACTTCTCCAATGAAGACATACAAATGGCTATCAGACACATGAAAAAATGTTCATCATCACTAGCCATCAGGGAGATTCAAATTAAAGCCACATTGAGATATCACCTTACACCAGTTAGAATGGCCAAAATTAGCAAGACAGGAAACAACATGTGTTGGAGGGGATGTGGAGAAAGGGGAACCCTCTTATACTGTTGGTGGGAATGCAAGTTGGTGTAGCCTCTTTGGAGAACAGTGTTGAGATTCCTCAATAAATTAAAAATAGAACTTCCCTATGACCCTACCATTGCACTACTGGGTATTTACCCCAAAGATACAGATGTAGTGAAAAGAAGGGCCATCTGTACCCCAATGTTTATAGCAGCAATGGCCACAGTCGGCAAACTGTGGAAAGAACCAAGATGCCCTTCAATGGAGGAATGGATAAGGAAGATGTGTTCCATATACACTATGGAGTATTATGCTTCCATCAGAAAGGATGAATACCCAACGTTTGTACCAACATGGACGGGACTGGAAGAGATTATGCTGAGTGAAATAAGTCAAGCAGAGAGAGTCAATTATCATATGGTTTCACTTATTTGTGGAGCATAACAAATAGCATGGAGGACATGGGAAGTTAGGAGAAGGGAGTTGGGGGAAATTGGAAGGGGAGGTGAACAATGAGAAACTATGGACTCTGAAAAACAATCTGAAGGGTTTGAAGAGGTGGGGGGGTGGGAGGTTGGAGGAACCAGGTGGTGGGTATTAGAGAGGGCACAGATTGCATGGAGCACTGGGTGTGGTACAAAAACAATGAATACTGTTATGCTGAAAATAAATTTAAAAAAATTTTTAAAAAAAGAAAAAATGGCAATCAAAAAAAAGATAGATAAATATCTTTATGCATATACATAAACATACACACACATAAATATGTTGGAATATTACTCAGTCATCAAAAAGAATAATATCTTGTCATTTGCAATGACATGGATGGAGCTAGAGTTTATTATGCTAAGCAAAATAAGTCAGAGAAAGAGAAATACCATAGGATCTCACTCATGTAGAATTTAATACAGAAAACAGATGAACATATGGGAAAGGGCAAAAGAAAAAAAGGAGGAGGAAACAAGGTTGATGGAGGGAGATGGGTGGGGGATAGGCTACATGGGTGATGGGTATTAAGAAGGGCACTTGTTATGATGAGCACTGGGTGTTGTACTTAAGTGATAAATCAATGAATTCTACTCCAGAAAACAATATTGTTCTCTGTGTTAACTACCTAAAATTTAAAGTAAAAAACAATAGCAAAAACAAAAAATAAAACAAAAATCCCAAATTTAATCTTTCACTAAAAATTAAAAATTCTTAAAAAATTTACATATATATAAATATATATTTATATATAATAAACATAAATATTTCTTAAAGCACCACTGTGTTCACATAATATAAACAGAAATGTAGGCTGGCATCCTTTGTCATTATAAACCTAAATCATCTTGTGAAAGCTATAGAATGCATTAATTTAATGTCTATTTTTTCTAAACAAAATAATGAAGTAGGTAATGAATGCTGTTGTGTCCCTTCCTCACTCTTTTTGGATATCATGTCTCCCTTCAGATAGGACCAGCTCCTTGTTGTCTAGGACTTGTTCTTCCATTCAGATGCTAAAAAAGATGTTGAGTATTACACAATATATATTTATTTTTTTAAAGACTTTTATTTATTTATTTGACAGAGAGAGATCACAAATAGGCAGAGAGGCAGACAGAGAGAGAGAGAAGCAGGCTCCCTGCTGAGCAGAGAGTCCGATGCGGGGCTCGATGCGGGGCTCGATCCCAGGACCCTGAGATCATGACCTGAGCTGAAGGGAGAGGCTTAACCCACTGAGCCACCCAGGCGCCCCACAATATATATGTAAATGTAGAATCTACATACATTGTAAAAAATAGTCCTTTGTTAAGGTGCCTATTAAGGACTTTTGATTCTACATCTTTCTAATGTACATGAACTAATGAGAATTTTAAGTGTGGAATTTCCTCATTCTTGCATGCTTAATTTCTCAATGCTAAAGTTTTAATACCAGATTTGAATTACTACACATCATGGATACATCTATGTGCTCAAGATGTTTCTAGACTGTAACATTTAACCTTTGAAAAAATATTTGAGGAAGAAGTGGCAAAAAAGCAGAAAAAGTGAGAATATGTTTTGTTGATTAGCCAGAGATATCTTTAATAGTTGGATGAGAATGTGAAAAAGAATAAACACCTACAGTAATGACAGAGGTAAAGAAATGACAGAAAATCACTGATTATATATGCAAAATGTGTGAAAAACCTCAGATTGTGGGGGGAAATGTCCAAATGATCCAGCTTAAAAATCAATATCTGAGGTAAAATATGGAACTTTATATAAATAGACTTTTAAGGACAAAACAAAGCAAAAACACATTTTGGGATAATTTATATGCATGTAAACATAGCTACCAGGATGAAGTACAGTGCTGATGATTGGTACCCAGGGAAACTTTTCAAATATCAATGTGCCTATCTCATGATGAGTTTGACATAAATAATATGTAGAGGTGCTCTCATGTATATACAAATATTGCTTTTTTTTCTGCTTAACTGTTTAAACCAGGAAAGTGATAGAAAGACTGTATCATTATGGTTTGTCACAAGAGAACTTCATGTTTGGAGACTGTGGGGATTAACTGGAAACTTCACAATTTTAAAAACCAAGGCTCATAAGAGTTTACCTTCACCCTAATCAAGATCTCAGAGGAATCCCAGAACAGATGTACATGAGATGACACCATTTTTATAGTTTGGTAATGCCAGTGGGGGCTCCCTGACTCTCACTTGGCCAACTCTTTTTCTCATTGGACACTATTCCTTTTTCTCTTCAGTCCTATATGTTCAATATATACATGTAATTTCCATTTCTTTCCCAATCATCATTCAAGTGATGGGGGAAAGTTGAACAGGCATGTCAAAGCAAGGAACATGTGCATTAGGATTCAATATTCCAAAGTTGTTGACATGGTGGGAAAATATTCTTAAAAATTATTCATAATTTTTTAAAATTTAAAATTTTTTTTTTACTTCTCCTCCAGCCTATTTCTTGAATTTAATATGGGTAGAATATATGTTGAATTTTTAATTAAAAAATAAAGAAAAAAGTGTGTGTTTGTGGGTTGTGTGTATGATGCATCCCAGTGAATTAACATGAATTTTTAAATGTTAAAAAACTTTTGACTGGGGGTGCCTGGGTGGCTCAGTGTGTTAAATACTCTGCCTTCAGCTCAGGTCATGATCCCAGCATCCTGGGATCAAGTCCTGCATCGGGCTCTTTGCTAGGCAGGGAGCCTGCTTCCTCCTCTCTCTCTCTCTGCCTGCCTCTCTGCCTACTTGTGATCTCTATCTGTCAAATAAATAGATAAAATCTTTAAAAACATTTTTTTATTGTAAGTTCTAATATAGAATTTTAGAGTCTAATTTGTTCAAGTGGAATAGATAACTGCTGAATTTTATCACTAAACCTGCCCTAGTCACCAAAAGAGAAGTACTTTGATTATAAAATATATTATTTTAGTTTTTACCATCATATAAATATTTATTAAAGCATCACTGGGTTCAGAAAATATAAAGAGAAATATAGGCTGACATCCTTTGCCATTATAAACCTAAATCATCTAGTGCAAACTATAGAAGGCATTAACTTAATGTCTATTTATTCTGTCTAAACAAAATAGTGAAGTAAGTAATGAATGCTTGTTATGTCCCTTCTTCACTCTTTTAGGGAGATATCATGTCTCCCTTCAGATAGGACAAACTCCTTTTTGTCAAGGAGTTGTTCTTTCCTTCCTATGCTAAGCCTTCCCTGTCTGCTTCTATAGTACCAAACCACATGCTTTTGGACTTTCTACTATTCTCTTCCCCCTAATTATATTCAAATAATCAAATATTAATTAAATATTCTACTCTTCATTGTGATTGCAAAGATATATTTGTAAACTCCAAAAAAATCACAATCATTGCTCCCCAAAATTTAAGTACAGTAGAAGAGAAAATATACATATGCAAATAACTATGACAGATTAGAAAATAAGATCAAAGACATTACTGGAAACTAAAGGGCAAGGAGGTACAGACAACAAAAGATGAGGTAAGATATGCTAACAGCAGAAAAAACAAAATAAGTAACATGCAGGAGAAAGATTCAAGATATACATGGACAATAACAAATATGTTGGTCTAGATCAGTGGTTGAAGGGAAGAGTCAAAGTATACTTGATAGAGTATTCTGGTTTTAAATCATAATAGGTCCTGACTATTATGGTGAGGAAAGTAGGCTTCTCTTATAGGCAAAGATAGGTAAATGTTTTTTAGCAAGGAATACACATGATTAAATTCATGATTTAGTAAGATTATTCTGGGAACAGTGATAATCAAGTTGAGCAAATAAACACAAAATATTTGCTACTAAAATATTTTATAACAATTTGGTAATAGCTAAAATGAAGGTCTCAAATAACTTACTAGTGTTAGAAAAGGAATGTATGAGATGAATGTGGGAAAATTGCAAAAGGCGAATCCAAAGATAGAAACACAGAAGGGTTTAATGAACTTCACAGTGTCCCTCTAACTCATTGTCTGACTTATGACAAAACTTACAAGGGAAGAATTATGTTTCCTTACACTGATTGTGCGTTGTCTAGAAGAGCACCTGAAACATAGCAGGTAATCAGTAAAAAAAAAAAAAAATGTGAAATGACTTAAACTATCTTGAGGTCAATGAAACTTTTATACAATAATATCTAAGTCTCCTTTAGATTCAGAACTGTATTGATTACTAACCTGATTTTCTATTTCACAATCAAATGATTCACATAAATAAATTAGTGTCAAAAAAGTGATACTGAGTTTAAGTATAAGCCACTTCTAAGCACTATCGCACAAAGATAGATAGGTTGTTATATATATATATATATATATATATATATATATATATATATATATATTGTTCTTTATCCTGCAGAAATTTCACATTTTATTTTGTGAGGAAAGTAAAGCATTTTTATTTAAAGTAGTTTTTAAAACAGAAATCTTAAGGATAAATGTTATTAGTAAGTATTAAAAAATACATCATAAGTTCCATAGGCAGTCGGGGGTACCTGATGATGTAGGCACCACCAAGTGTGTATACTCCCATCTTTTCTAGGACACTTTTCCCTAACAGAGTTCATGAATCAAGTCTCTTCCCAAAATAAAGTGTCAGGACTCATCATATTTATGAAATTGTTTTCTTCTGCTTTATCATTTTATTAAAGCTTTTACTTAAAACCTTGAGTGATATAATTAAGGAGATGTAAAATTTCAAAGGAGTATTTCAAAAATTAATATCTTAGATTAGTTTTAAGGGTGGGGTGCAGGGAGAAAGGCAACATAGTAAAACCCAGCTTCCATGCCCCTCCATAAAGATCAATAACTGGACAGATATCCATGAGCAAAAACAGCTCCAAGGACCTCTACAAACTAAGAACCTAGCAGCACTAGAACAAACAAAAACAAAACAAAAAACAAAACTGAGAATAACTGTATAAGAAGAGAAGGAAGACCCATTTCATTTTGCCTGCATCATCCCATCCCCTAAACTGACATTGTTCAGCATCAACAAGGATCTTCCTAGCTAGAAAGAGTTCCTCTCACCAGGAAAAGAACAACAGGGTGAAGAGATGGCTTCCTTACCCTCATGGGGCAATGCACAAAGGTCTTTCTTTGGTTTCACCCTACAGAGACCAACAAAGCTGAGACACTGAGGCAGCTTAGCACAAGGAAGAAAAGCAGAGGTTAGCAGACATGCAGTAGGATTGATTATAGTTCACAGACACTTGCTCTGCAGACAAACTCAGAGATTTTGCCACTCATGAGGCTCACAGCACTGTCACCATGGGCCCCCTGTAAATCTTGCCAGCTTTTCCCTCCCAAAATACTTTCCCCAAGTATTTGTCATCACTGACACTAGCTGCCTGAGTCCCTCCCCACTCCCACTAAAGCCAAAGAGCTACAGTTGCAGCCAGGTCAGGCTTCAGCAGCTACATAAGTGCAGGATACCAGCCTGGGACACCCTGGCTAACCACTGTGCCCATGTTTGAGCTGTCCCTCCAGTCATGCAACACATACTATTGGCCTAACATGTGTCATCAGCCTCCACTTCAGCACACAGGCACAGGGGTAGAGAGTGTGGTTATGGGTGAATATATTCATAGTGAGGGCCCCTCACTGCCTTCCGGACAGATCAGACCCTGGCTGCTGTCATTGGCCATACCACTGCACCAAACTGTAGCTAGTCTCTCCACTTGTACATCTACATGACCCTAGTCCAACCCATTACAGTGTGTATTTCAGAGAGGAGAGTACATAGCCATAGGAAATGGCCAAATCCTCTAGTGCTGCCAGGGAGTCCATAGTTGGCCCTGGCCCTTACTACCTGTCTTAGCCCCCCAACACTTAGAATGTGTCTAAAACTGGCCCCTGATCCAATCAAAAGAGCAAAATGAAAAAAAAAATGAAAAAGAATAAAGGAAGCCTATAGGACTTATAGAACATCATAAAAAAATCAAAGGTATATATCATGGGGTCCCAGATGGAAAGAAAGGGAGAAAAGGATAGAATGCTTATTTAAAGAAATAATGGCTTAGAACCTCCCAAACCCAGGGAGAGATTTGGATATCCAAGTTCATGAAGCTAATAGGCACCTCAAAATTTCAACTCAAAATGACCTAGTGCAACGCACATAATAATAAACTAAAGACAAAGACAAAGAGATAATTTTAAAAACAGCAAGAGAAAGAAAATATCACTCACTCAAGGGAACCCCCTTATAAGGCTATCAGTGGGCTTCAGTGCAAGAGACCTTGCAGCACAGCAGAGAATGGGCTGATATATTCAAAGTGCTAAAAGAAATTGCCAACCAAGAATACTTTATACAACAAAACTGCCCTTCACAATTGTGGGAAGATGAAATAAAGATCTTCCCTAATAAACAAAGCTGAGGGAATTCATCACCGCTAAATCTGCCTTATAAGAAATGTTAAAAGGAGGTCTTCAAGATGAAACAAAAAGATTCTAATTAGTACTATGAAAACATATGAAAATATACAACACACTGGTAAAGAAAACAATGTCAGTTTTGAAATGTCCCAACACTAATATGTGGACATGTTAACTTCACTCTAGTATAAAGGTTAAAAGACAAAAATATTTAAAATAGATATAGTTTCAACAATTTGTTAATGGATACACATTATAGAAAGATATAAGTGGTGACATCAGAAATATGAAATGTGTGGAGTAAAAAAGTTTTGGTATGTAATCATAATTAAATTCTTATCAATATAAAACAAACATATATGTGTATTTTGGTATAATGTCTTATGTAAGCTTTATGGGAACCATAAAATAAAAATCTATAAAAGATACACAAAAGAGAAGAGAAACAAAACATTACACTACAGAAAAAAATTAATTTACAAAGAAAGGAAAAAAGGAAGGAAAGAAAATGGACTATAAAACAGCTAGAAAACAATTAAGATAGCATGAGTAAATCTTTATCTATCAATAATTACTCTAAATGTAAATGGATTGAAGTCTCTAAATCAAAATGTATAGAATTACTGGATGAATTAAAAAAAAAAATAAAAGACCTAAATGTATGCTGTCTAAAAGGGATCCAATTTAGCTTTAAGTTACATGTTTTAGGATCAAAGTGAAGGGTTGACAAAGATATTTCATGCATGCAAGTGGAAAACAAGAGATAAGAGGTAGTTATACTTATATCTATCCACATAGACTTTAAGTCAAAAAATGGTAGCAAGAGTAAAAGATGGTGATTATATAATGATAAGGGGATTATTTCTTCATGAAGATGTAACAGTCATAAATATATTTGCATCCAGCATTGGAGAACCTAAATATGTCAAGCAAATACTAGCAGACATGAAGTTAGAAATAGATGTAATAACTGTAAATAAATGTAATAACTTCAATACTCCACTTTCAAAAATGGATAGATCACCCAGACAGAAAATCAACAAAGAAATATTGAACTTAAACCATAATTTAGGTCAAATGGAGTTAATATACATATACAGAACATTCCAACCAATAAGAGCAGAAGACACATTCTTCTCAAGTGAACATGGAACATTCTCCAGGATGTATCACATGAAAAGTCACAAGATAAGTTTAGCAAATTTAAGAAAACTTAAATTATACCAAGTATTTTTTCTGACCAAAATGGTCTGAAGCTAGAAATCAATTACAAAAGGAAAGCTAGAAAATATTAAAAATACTGGAGATAAACCAACATGCTCTTTAACAGCCAATGGGTCAAAGAAGAAATCAAGAGGAAATCAAGAAACATCTCATCTTAAATAAAAATGGAAGCACAATATAGCAAAGCTTATGGGATGCTGTGAAAGCAGTCCTAAGTGGGAAGTTTATAGTGATAAAGGCCTACATTAAGAGACAAGAGAGAGCTCAAATAAACAACTTTACTTTATAACTCAAGGAACTAGAAAAAGAAAATGAAATAAGCCCAAAGTTAGTATAAGTAAAGAAGTAACAAAGATCAGAGATAGAGAAACAGAAATGAAATAGTCAGAAAAACAATTTAAGAAACAATAACAAAGAATGAAACCAAGAGATATTTTTTTTATATTTTATTTATTTATTTGACACAGAGAGAGAGAGATCACAAGTAGGCAGAAAGGCAGGCAGAGAGAGAGGGGGGAAGCAGGCTCCCTGTTGAGCAGAGAGCCCAATGCGGAGCTTGATCCCAGGACCCTGAGATCATGACCTGAGCCGAAGGCAGAGGCTCAACCCACTGAGCCACCCAGGTGCCCCGAGATATTTTTTGAAGAAATGAACAATAAATAAAATTGACAAACATTTAGCTAGGCTACAAAAAAAAATGAGAAGAACAAAAAAATAAAATCAGAAGTGAAAAAGGAGACATTAAACTGATACCACAGAAATAGAAAGTATCATGAGAAACTACTATGAGCAATTATCTGCCAATAAACTGGATAATATAGAAAAATAGATAAATTCCTATAAATATATGTTACCAAGACTGTCTCTTAAAGAAACAGAAATTCTGAATAGACCAATGATGAGTAAGGAGATTGAATCAGTAATCAAAAACCTCCGGACACAGAAAAGTCCAGGACCAGAAGATTTCACTAGTGAATGCTACCACACTTTTAGAGAATTAATGCTAACCCTCAAACTCTTCCACAAAATGGAAGAAGAGAAAATTCTCTCAAACTAATTTTATGAGGCCAGAATTACCTCAGTACCAAAACCAGATAAGGATACTATAAGAAAAGAAAATTACAAAACAATATCTCTGATAAATATAGGTGCAAAAATTCTCAACAAAAAATTGGCAAGTTAAATTCAATAGCACATTACAAGAATAACTCACCATCATCAATCGGGATTTGTTCCTCAGATGCAAGAATGGTTCAACATACACAAATCAATAAATATAATATAACCACATTAGTAGCCTGAAAAATAAAAATCATATGTTCATTTCAATAAATTTTTAAAAACTGATAGAATGCAATATTTTTTCATGATAAAAGCAGTCAACAACTTGGCTGTATAAAGAACATACTTTAACACACTAAAGATCACATAAGACAAACCCACAGTCAACATCCTACTCAGTGCAAAAAAATCAGGAGCAAGAGAAGAGTGCTCTCACCACTCCCACACACCATTATATTGAAAGTTCTAGCCAGGGCAAAGGCAAGAAAAAAATAAAAATAAAGGCATCCGAATAGGAAAAAAAGAAATAAAATTGTCTTTATTTGCAGGTGAAAATATATAGAAAATAAAAAAGAACTCCACCAAAAACCATTAGAACTAATCAAATTCAACAAAATTTCAGGATACAAAATCAATATGCAGAACACAGTTGCATTTCCATATACTAACAACAAAACATCTGAAAAAGAAATAAAGGAAACTATCCCATTCACAATAACATCAAAAACAATAAAATACTTAGAAATAAATTTAACAAAGGAGCTGAAAGAACTGTACACTGAAAACCACAACACATTCATGAGAGAAACTGAAGACACAAACAAAAGGCATACCATGTTCATATCTGAAAAAATAATATTGTTAAAATGCCCATATTACTAAAGCCATCTGTAGAGGCAATCTCTATTAAGATTCCCGTGGCCTTTTTAACAGAGACAGAGAAAATAATATTAAAGTTTGAATGGAGCAATAAAGGACCTTAAATAGCCAAAGCAGTCCAGAGAAAGAAGAACAAAGATGGAGGCACACAATGCCTGATTTCAAACTACATTATAAGGCTATAGTAATCAAAATGGTATGGTACAATAGTCATTAAAAAGAGATATATAGACCAGTGTAACAGAATTAAGAGCCCAGAAATAAACCCTGTTTATAATGTTCGACAAGGAAGTCCAGAAAACTCAATGGGAAAGGATAGTCTCTTCAATAAATGGTATGGGAAAACTGGATAAACACATGGAGAAGAATGAAATTGGCCCCCTATCTTATACCACTCACAAAAATTAACTTGAAATGGTCGAATACCTGAAACTTAAAGACCTGAAACCATAAAACTAGATGAAAATATAAGGAGAAACCTCCTTGCAGAAATTTACTGGATATAATGCCAAAATCACAAAAACCAAAAGCAAAATACATATGTGATGGGATTACATCAAACTAAAAATTTCTACACAACAAAAGAAATAATCAACAAGTTGAAAAGTCAGCCTAGGGGATAGAAGAAAATATGTGTAAATCGTGTATCTGATCAGGGGTTAGTGTCCAAAATATATAAAGAATTCATACAACTTATCAGAAAAAAATTCAATTGAAAATGAACAGAGGAACTGAAGAGTTTTTCAAAGAAGACACACAAATGGACAACAGGTACATGAAAAGTAGTTCAACATCACTAATCATCGGGGAGAACAAAATCAAAACCAGAAGAGGATATCATCTCACACATGTTAGGATGGCCATCATCAAAAGACAAGAGACTGTTGGCAAAGGTGTAGAAAAAAAAACGAGAATTCTTATGCACTGTTGGCAAGAATCTAAATTGGTACAGCTGCTGCAGAAACAGTATGGAAGTTCTGCAAAAAAGTAGAAATAGACTTATCATATGATAAAAAGAGTCCTACTTTCGGGGTATATATGTAAGGATTTGAAATCAGGATCTCATAGACATATCCACATTCTTATATTCATTGTAGTATTGTTCACAGAAGCCAAGATATGACAACAGCATACATATCCATCAATGGATAAATTGATAAAGAAGATGTGACATATTATTATTTTATATATAAATTATATATAAATAAAGAAAATGTAATAGATATAGATGATAGATAGATAGATAGATGTGTATACATATTATTTAGCAAAGAAAGAAGGAAATCCTTCCATTTGCAACAACTTGGATGAAACTTGAGATCATGCGTTAAGTGAAAAAAGTCAAACAGAAAAATATAAATACTGTAGGATATCATTTATATGTAAAACTGAAAAAAAAAACGAATTTAGAGAAACAGAGAGTAGAATGGTATTTAGCAGGAGCTGGCAAATGGGAGAAATGGGGAGAGATTGGCCAAAGGGTACAAATTTCCAGTTATAAGATTAACAAGTTCTGGGGATCTAGTGTACAGCATGGTGATTATGGCCAATAAAACTATGATGTATTTGAAAGTTACTATGCGAGTATATCTTAATTATCACCACAGAAAAGAAATGATAATTATGTGACAGGATGGAAGTGTTAGCTAATATTATTGTGGTAATCATTTTGCAATACATAAATGTATAAAACTATATGTCATATATCTTAAACTTATGACAATGTTGTATGTCAACTATATATCTCAACAAAGTTAAAAAAAATACATCCAGCTAGGGATGTTAAGATATTTTAGCTTATTTTTTTCTGTTTTTTTTAATGGTAAATTTCCCTTAAATAATTTTAGTATGATATTAAGAGTAAGATCTACTTGTATTTTTTTAAAAAAATCTTTTTTGCTTTATCTTTAATTCTTTGGCAAGTCACCATAAAAAAAATCATAACATATTTTACAATCTGGTAATCTTATCACCAAAAAGTGATAGAAATAATTGCTGCTCAAGGGTACCCTTATGGAATTTGGATTATTTCAGTCCATCAGAATACAAAGACTAGCTTGTAAAACCTCATAGAGGTACTTCTTGCCAAAGTTAATGTCTCCATTTAATTAGAGCCGTGATGTCAGGGTCTGTCCCTCTCCGCTCCATCTATATCACCAAACCCTCATTCACCATGTGCCAGGCATGGTGGGTGCTAAGGATACAGTGTTAAATAAAGCAGAATCCCTACCTTCCAAGAATTTAGAGTTCAGGTTAAGGTAGTTTCCCCCAAAGAATTTTCTAAGTAATGTCGAGCCCTCGTGAACATACAGATGTTCATAGTCAATACAATTTCAAAATTTCTCACAGCTAGTTGTATTTTAAAACTGAAGTGCAATCTCTGAGACTAGTCCATACCAAATAGAATACCTGATTCCACAATGCTAAAATAGTAGTCCAGGAAATTCTGCTACTTTCTGGAACTACAGATACTAAAGCAACATTTTAAAAGGATAAATTTGAGCAAATAAAAAGAAAGCAAACAGTGGAATGATCTGAAATTCCTTTAGCATAACTTCAGAACTGGAATAACATTCAGTTCCTTAATTAGAATTAACTATGAAATTACATAGTACAGGAGGTAGCTAGAATACCAGTAGACTGAAAGCTTCTAGCTTGGACCTAAATCGTTTTAGGTTGACAAAAAGAAAATTTAAAATTTGTCTGTTATAAAATTATTGAATAGTCTCAATAACTATCATTAACTAAAAGGCATAGAACACATGTTATATATTTGCATATATATTTTTGTGTGTATAAGTACACCCACATATTTGTACCCTGATAAATTGTAGATTTTTAAGAGAGTATTATAGGCAACATAAGAAATGATATATTGGGGCGCCTGGGTGGCTCAGTGGGTTAAGCCGCTGCCTTTGGCTCAGGTCATGATCCCAGGTCCTGGGTTCGAGCCCCACATCAGGCTTTCTGCTCAGCAGGGAGCCTGCTTCCTCCTCTCTCTCTGCCTGCCTCTCAGCCTACTTGTGATTTCTCTCTGTCAAATAAATAAATAAAATCTTAAAAAAAAAGAAATGATATCTATTAAATCTAGTACACATTTCCCACAGGTAAAGCATGAGGAATTTTGTTCTACAGGCAATCTACTTTGCAATGTTTCTGGACTTTCTCAAAAGAACCCTTAGAAAACTCTACAATAGTAACACTGTGTGGTGAAGAAATTGAATGAATTTTTATTTGTTGTTTCCAAGATACAGATTGACAAGTGTCCTGTTGGAGAACATACAAAGCATAACTCGAGGTAACTACCTTCAGAGTGCATGAAGAGATATACCTTAGAAATGATTCCAAGTTGACAACAACCAAAAAAAAAAAAAAAAATCCAGAAGTACAAACAGACAAAGCTTATAATAGATTTTGAAATCCAATGAAAGGTTGAATTTGTATTGACTGTAACAACTACCCAATCATTTTAAACACACATCCTCACAACCTCATCTACAAATGGCAACCTGCACATTTTTGACTATTACATCATTCTGCCATTATGTTTTATGTCTAGGCTCACTAAAAAATGATGTCTGAATTTACCTTTGAAGTTAGAAAATGTTCTCAACCTTATAGATTATTTGCTGAAATCCAGCAAAGGCCTGGAATATTTATATTTCTCCAGTATTATCAGACATTTAACCACCCTAACCCCCTCTTACTTTGTGGTTTCAAGTGCAAGTTCTGGTATTTCACCTTGCAGATCACTAGCTACTAACAATCTGGTTTCCTTTTTTTCTTAACATTTCTCTTACACTTCAGCACTTGGTTTGCTTGCTATCCACAAGCTGATCACCACATGTTAACAGATGTAGTGACTCCCCCCTCAGAACAAGAACTAAATTCAGGAAGTTAGGGCTGACAAAGGGATGGAGCAAAGCATTTGTGATGGCTTATTCTCCTCTGGCTAGGAATATCTGTAGGCATGGTTTAAATTGTGTGTGGAAAAGAATTGTTCTGTGCAATACATTTACATGGCATAAGAGAGGAAATAGGATTTCAAAGAAATTAAGTAAATGCTTTAGAAATTCCGAATCCTTGGATTTTAATTTAACATTTCTAACATACTCTAACATACTCACTACAGGCAAACAGTTGAACTGACTTGTTTTAGACACATTCCAAATCATTAAAAAAATTGAAAACTAACAATTTCATATTAAGACTCTGAAAATAAAGCTACATTGATGAAACGTTTAACTAAGTTTGGACCAAGTTTGATGAAAGCTTTCCAAACATTTGTGAAACTTTTTACAATCTTCCTTACATGTGGGATTGGTAGTAAAACCTGATACCAGGGCAGCTTTTCAAGAGATTTCAAAAATAATAAGACCTGTCAGTGTTCCATTTGAATCATTAACTGTATATGGTCTCTTCCCATATTTGCCAATGGTTTCCTTGCAACTTGTGGCTACTCCATCACCTCTTATTGCTAAATGCATTCCCATTCCAGTGTACCCATCTGCCTATTGTAAAATACTTGGAGTTCTCTGGAAATAAATTTAAAAGAATCAAAGTTGATTAAGGATATTTTTCTGCCTATTGCTAGTATCCAATTTTTCATTCACACATGATCATTTTTTCCAGGTATTGGAATACTGAAATCAGAGCCAGAAAACCTGCAGACTATTAAAAATAAATAAATAAATAAATTATAAATAATAAATGACTATAAAATTTTTGTGACATGGAAAAAGTCAAAATATAGTCTTTGGTTTTCAAAATTATATTTAATAAACAAAGAGATCAATAGGGACTCAGGGATGAAACATAGTTTTCATTTTGAGTAGCAGCTTCAGTCAATAGTTGTGGATGTCTAGGCTGTTGGTCTGAGAACAAATGTATTGGGCCCAGGTCTGAGAACAAATGTATTGAGCCTCAAGACTCACTACAGATGAATGTCATGGGCATGGGTTTGTGAGAGCTGTGGCAATGCCAACATGTAGTTGCCATCTCTGCTCAAGATAACGTGTAAGGTTGCTTCCAGCTCTAACAGCCTATGATTCACTTTTTCCTCTCTCCTAAATTATTTCTATCACCTGAAGAAATAATTTCATTCTTATTTTTACAGCTGGGGAAATACTGTCAAAGTATATTTTGAAAGTTATAAAGTGCCCTTGTTCCCCTTCTTAAATGGACTTTCAGTGATAATGTTTATACTCAAGTAGAAGAGTGAGCTGATTATAAAAAAGTAAAATAAAATAACAGAGGAATAAAAGGCTTTGCCAGTACTTAAACTCAGATAACACTTCCAATTTCCATAATAAAAAAATCAGTTTCTTCCACAACAATTTGAAAACATGGCCCTGCTAACCAAAAGGACTTTCCTCTCGCTATAGTAGGTAGCTTTGTCTAAATAGGAAATTGGGATAAACTCCTAAAAATAACTCATTGTAAAAACTGCTGTATCTTTTATAAAAGTTTTTATCTTTATATTTATTAAAGGAATATTTATTAAAGGAAGATCATTTTGGCAGACTCCTAATAATATGGAATTCTCAGAAACCACTTTGGAAAAGATTGATATAAGAAGCAAAAGTTTTTTCCATGAAAATAAGATTAATCATCACATAAATTCTGATACTAATATAATAATGATTGTACTAGTAAGTTGCACTAGTAGTTGCAATAGTAAGAGCTCATATTTTCCATTTATTTAGTGCTACTGTGCTAAAGGGTTTATATATATGAGCTAATTTAATCTTCACAATAGCCTTAATATGTTTTAATATTATCATAATTTGAGATGAAAAGTAAATAAATAATTTATCTCAGAGTTAAGCTCATTGAGTTCATGATTGAAATACAGAAATCTGACTCTGATATCTTTAACTAGAAAGACACAGGAAAGTGACAGCGAAAGAAAGGTATCATACTTATATCTAACATGATATTTATTAAATTGACATCAGAATAAAAATACAAATTTGTGGAACTCGTGGATCTTGGTTATTCTTTCATTCAAGAAATATTTTTTGAGTGTTCACATTTGCTACACACTAAAACAGGTAATACAAATTCAATCATGGGAAAAGATAAAAGATTTCTTATTACACATAATCTAGAGTCTAGTCTACTTCTAGATGTAGATAGTAAACTGAAATGTAGGTAAGGAACACTAGATTACTTATAATATAGTAAAGTATAATAAAGGAACTAATATACAGTAAATTATACACCAACTTCCTTAAACCACACAAAAATTACAGTTTAGTGATCTTATATTAATAAAGACAAGAACAGACAAAACTGTACAGTGAGCTAACATTTTCTAATAGTGATACATGTCAGGATCCTCAGAAGAAGCAACTGGGATTCCATTGAACACAGCATCAGTGAAAGGCAACCCAGAGTCAGACAGCAGATGAATAATCTGGGCTGTTTGCTGACCTCAGTTAACACCTGAACTAAGCAATATTCCTCTTGTAAAGCTAAGACTATCACAGAGTTGCTGAGTTCTCAACCTTTCACTCCATTAAATTCAGTTATAAACACTAACAGCAAAAAGACTTCATTGCAGTACTTGATTTACTTGGCTTTGCAAAACCCTCTTTAGGTAAGGTATTTCCTATATATAATAGTTCAATCATGAATCATGATGACTTAGGATAAGAACATGGAGTTTCTGCTTCTGCAACTTAAATAACATTGGGAAGCATTAGAAAGACATTCCTATACTGAGAGTTTTGCAAACTTTGTTGTAATATTGGTATTTCTAACACTACAAATAATTACTTCATCAGTGCCAGATTGAACTAGAAATGTCCATGCAATTTCTGAAACAATGTAAATCTTCACAGTTTTCATTAATGAATACAGTCAATACCCTTATATTCAAGGTTTCCCTCTCCAGTCACCCTTATTCGAGGCTTCCCTGTCCAGTCACACTTATTTGAGGTTTCTCTGTCCACGATTTCAGTTACCCATGGTCAAATAGTGTTGAAGCAGATAATCTTCCTTCTGACATATCATCAGGAGGTCAAGGTAGCCTAATGCCATGTCACAATGCCTATGGCATTCACCTCTCTTCATCTCATCACATATTATAATCTCACATCATTACAAGAAGGGTGATTACAATATAGTAAAATAGTCTGAGAAAGAGAGATACCATATTCACATAACTTTTATTAAAGTATGTAGTTGTAATTGTTTTATTATTGTTGTTGTCAATCTCTTACTGTGCCTAATTTATAAATTAAACTCTAGTGTGTGTATATATATATGTATAGAAAAAATGTGGTATATACAGACATACCTTGGAGATACTTTGGTTTGGTTCCAGACCACCACAATAAAGCAAGTATCACCACAAAGCGAGTCAATTGAGTTTGTTGGTATCTCAGGGCATATAAAAGTTATGTTTACACTGCACTGCAGTCCATTAAGTATACAACAGCATATCTATAAAGCAATGTACATTTTTAATTAAAAATTTTAAAATAGCTAAAAAATGCTATTGATTATCTGAGCTTTCAGCCAGTCTTAACCACTAATAAGAGATTGTCACAACAAACATAACAATAATAAAAAAGTTGGAAATATTGTGAAGATAACCAAAATGTGACACAGAAACATGAACTGAGCCAATGGTGTTGGAGAAATGGTGCCAATAGTCTTGTTCAACTCAGGGTTGCCATAAACCCTAAATCTGTAAAAAAATGCAATGTCTGCAAAGTGCAATAAAGTGAAGTACACTAAACTGAGCTATGGCCATATAGTGTTTGGTACTATATGCAGTTTCAGGCAACCACGGGGGTCTTGGAATGTATCCCCCACAGATAAGGGGGGACTGCTATACATTCTTAGTGTGGGCCCTGAAAATGTGGTGATACAAACATGCTGCAGTGTCTTTCTCTTTGAAATAAAATTTAAGTTAGAAAAATATATATAGCAATTATTAGAAACAGATGATATTTTTTGATACATACAGATCAGACCATCATTTAGTTTTCTCTTTTAGCTCTTTCATAATCACTCATGTCATGTCATTTACTGGCACCATGTCATTCTGCCATTGTCAGTGACCCACAACTAACCTTTCCCAAATAAGCTTAGAAACCTCTATTTTTTTTTTCCTTTAGGGAAAATCAGAGGTGAGCTGAGAGTTTGCTTTGGTAGAAAGGGTTAAAATTCCACCAGCTAAATCTCCTGAGGGATTACATAATTTAAAACAAAGTCAAATGTTCAATCTACTGAAGTGTCCAGAAAAACAGAAAAAAGCATTTGTGTAGAAAGAACCCCATCTCCATGATTATAATCCACTTTCTTGCTGTTAACTAGTGAACCAAATGCCTTACTGTAGCCTTGAATTTGCCAGGGCTAAGAAGTAGCTTTCTTAAGAACCCAGACTGTACAAATATAACTTGAAAGCTGGCTAAGACAGACCGTAAATCTCCACTTCAGCCCACCAAGATGACACCATACCTTCTGCCAAGTCTTAGAAACCCAAGCAGACCTAGGAGATGAGTAGAAATATAAATTGAAGCTCCTTCATGCATAAGTTCTTTGCTTTATGGTTCTTATTCCCACAGATGGATGAAATTTTTACTATTGGGAAGAACATTCTTTCTTAGAAACATACTCATGTAACAAAGTTCAAGTCGCATTTCTCCTTCATTTACTCTTCAGTGTCTCTATTTAATACCCACTGTCCTCTCTAAATGTGAATCTAGCAAATTTGTTCGAGTAGGTTTGGTTCCAAGAACACCAGGGGGCTCTTTGGCCTTGTGTTTACCTTTAAGGTCAAAGCTATGGAAAGTCTGTCACACAGCTTCTTCCTGAACATGTTGCCTCATTTATTTCAAGGGTTCCATATTCCCTGGGAAGTTGTTCTTTCCAAAGTCAATTTTAAGGTTAAGCAAATATTAGTGCATCTAGCAGTATGTCCCATGTGCTTCCTTCTTTGATTTCTTTTACATGCAAAATCCGAAGACAGTGTCATGAGTTCTTTAGAGAAAAGTGGCTCTGCACTTCTCACAAGCCAGTTTTCGTTTTAGATATATTTGTCCACATGCCAAGATGAAGGGATCTTAAAGACGCTTTCGGAAAACTGTAATTGATGAGAGCATAATCCCAATATCTTGCTATATTCCTAAAAATATTAACATAAAGACTGGAAGCCCTAAATCTCTCATTTTCCTTCACCCACACACACATGCACGCGTGCACGCGCATGTACCTCACAATGATGGTAATTGTTCATGACAACAGATTATAGAAAACTTTCTGTCCATCCTTAATTTCATCAGGACTTCTATGATACTTCATTCTTTCACCTTGGGGTTGTCTGATGTTTAACCTGTGTTCTGAGCAACTACTCTAGTTCTTTTCAGTTGACAGTGATAGGTAGATTAATTTATTTACAAAAAGGAGTTTTCTTTTCTATAGCTAGCAAATGCTTTATTTTAAAGGATTGCTGTAAGATTTTTGCATCTTGAAATTAAAGTATCTGAGAAAAATGAATAAAATTCTGACAGCTTTGTCCATTTAATTAGCTGAAATGACAATATCCTGAATAGTATTTAGTGACTCTAAACCATGAAGAATCCTGCTTACCATATTTCATAATCCATTCTTAAGGTCAACAGCTTTTATACTTGTAGATTATCTATATCTATCATGTTATATAGATATATAGACAGATACACATATATGTGCATATGATATATAAATGCACATATGTATGTAATATATCCATATGTATGTATCTTTGTATTATTAAAGAACATATCTCTTATAACTTTATACTTAAAAAATGTTTATACCAGTAGCTTCACTCTACTTGCTAGAAGGGATGCTGCCCAATTCATGAATCATTTAATGAAGCCAATTAGATCTTCCAAAAAAACATGCTTATACCTTTAGATGAATTGACACTAAATATTATCTTAAATATAAAAATGTTCTTTGTTATATATTTTATCCACACAAGACTGTGTTTGAAGTTATTTTTTAATATTTAAAATTATATCACCTATGTTCAGGTCCTCATACTTTGATTTATGAATTTCCCTCAGCATTCCTGAACTTCGTTTACTATTGCTGCATTTTGAAATGTTGCCACTATTGATTCTTTTAAAAAACCAGCTTCTAGTTTCGTTGATGTGTTCTACTGTATCTCTAGTTTCTATCTCATTGATCTCTGGTCTAATCTTGATCATTTCCCTTCTTGTGTTTGGGGGTGGCTTAGTTTGTTGTTGATTCTCCAGTTCTTTAATGTATAAAGAGAGCTGGTATATTCTGGATTTTTCAGTTTTTTTGAGGGAGGCTTGGATGGCTATATATTTCTCCCTTAGGACTTCTTTTGTCATATCCCATAGGTTTTTGACCAAAGTAAACCACTGGCCAAACTAATCAAAAAGAAAAGAGAGAGGACCCAAATTAATAAAATTATTAATGAAAAGGGAGAGATTATGACTAACACCAAGGAAATAGAAACAATCATCAGAAATTATCAACAGCTATATGCCAATAAATTAAGCAACCTAGATAAAATGGGTGCATTCCTAGAAACCTATTAACTTCCAAAACTGAATCAGGAAGAAACTGACATCCTGAATAGACCAATATCTAGTAACAAGATTGAAGCAGTGATCAAAAATCTCCCAAAAAACCAGAGCCCAGGACCTGAAGGATTCCCTGGGGAATTCTACCAAACATTCAAAGAAAAAATAATACCTTTTCTCCTGAAGCTGTTTCAAAAAATATAAACAGAAGGAAAACTTTCAGACTCTGAAATTACCCTGATTTCAGCATTACCCTGATCCCTAAACCAGGCAAAGAACCCATGAAAAAGGAGAATTTCAGACCAGTATCACTGATGAATATGGATGCCAAGATTCTCAACAAGATCCTAGCTAATAGGATCCAGCAGTACATTAAAAAGATTATCCACCATCACCAGGAGGGATTTATCCATGGGATGCAAGGATGGTTCAACATTTGCAAATCAATCAATTTGATAGAATAAATCAATAAGAAAAGAGAGAAGAACCAAATGGTCCTCTTAATTGATGTAGAAAAAGCATTTGACAAGATACAGCATCCATTCCTGATTAAAACACTTTGAAGTATAGGGATAAAGGGAACATTCCTCAACTTCATAAAATCTATCTATGAAAAACACATAGCGAATATCATTCTCAATGGGGAAAACCTGACAGCCATCCCTTTGAGATCAGGAACACAACGAGGATGTCCATTCTTGCTACTGTTTTTCAACATAGTAATAGAAGTCCTAGCAACAGCAATCAGACAACAAAAACAAATAAAAGGTATTCAAATTGGTAAAGAAGATGTCAAACTCTCTCTCTTTGCAGATGACATGATACTTTATATGGAAAACCTAAAAGACTCCACCCCCAAACTGCTAGAACTCATGCAGAAATTCAGTAATGTGGCAGGACACAAAATCAATGTACAGAAATCAGTTGCTTTCTTATACACTAACAATGAAAATATAGGAAGGGAAATTAGGGAATTGATTCCATTTATTATAGCACCAAGAACCATAAGATACCTGGGAATAAACCTAATCAAAGAGGTAAAGGATCTGTACTCGAGGAACTACAGAACACTCATGAAAGAAATTGAAGACACAAAAAGATGGAAGAGCATTCCATGATCATGGATCGGAAGAATAAACGTTGTTAAATATCTGCCTAGAGCAATCTATATTTTCAATGCTATCCTGAAATGTTGTCACTATTATCTCTTTTAGATTAAAAATTTGCCTACCCTCCATGTTTACTGAAGGCCCCAGATTCAATACTACCTGGGAAAGAATTTAGTAAACTACAATGCTCAAAATGAACTTCAGTAATTTAATTAATCATACACAGAATCTAGCACACATATTTAACTTTAAAATTATGCATAGTTCTATTTTTTCAATATTCCTTGAATCACTTTTCCACAATAGCAATTTGTAGAGCACTGAAATATTTGTAAAGCAGCACTTTTATTCATATTTTTTATAGTCAAAATGTTAGCTTAAGCATATTTCACACAAAGAAATAAAATTCAATTCTTAATACCTTAAATAAATTGTGTTTTAGAGATCTTGAAGGGAAATGAAACAAAAATGATAGAAAGAGCTTATCAATCCATTGACTCAAATAGATCATTTTTACTGAACCCTGTGGAAGAGATTGCCTCAGGGCCCCATTAGCTTTTCCACTGAACAGGGCATTATGTTGCTTAGATAAAGCCTCTCTTTTGACGATTTGTCCCAATTTCCCTGAGACTCTCAGTTTCCCTAAAACTCACTTTCCCCAAAAGTCTGCCTCAAAAGGACAAAGACAGGCACGGGCAGTCTGGAAGTTGGAATTGTTTACATAATTTATTAGTACAGGAGCTTGGAGTTTTATCAAGCTAGACTTTTGTTATGCTGCATGAGATAATGTAAATAAAACTCCTCTGCTACTGGTAACAATAAACTAGGAGTTAGTTTTCTTTGTATTTTGCTCCAATATTCCTGAGGCCAGTCCATGTTTTCACCATTTCCTCTTTCAGCAAGTACTGCTATACCATGCCTAAGCATAAAAATGAGAATCAAACTGATTAATTTGTTTACCTTTCCTCAAGTTTTCTCCCAAGTCAATGATTCAATTTAGTTCCACAATATGCAATCAGTCATGTCTGTCTTTGGTTTTATTTCTTTCTGTTGCACAACAACATTTTAAATGTTAAGATTCTTACATGAGTGTGGTATTGAGATTTTATGAAACCTTAAGTGAGGAAATTCAAATTTATGATTCCTTCAGTAAGCATAAACTGACTGTATTTGGACAATTCATATGTACCAGAATGGTTTCTGCATAAAGAGGCTTCAGAGACTCACTTTTTTATACTTTGGAAAATGCCAGAAAAACACTTAGTCAGAAATGATAGACATAATTTTTGTTTGTTTTAATCATCATCATCATCATCGCCAAATATTATTAACTCTCTAAACTATTTGGAATGTGATCCATTTCAGATTCAAGGTCAAGGCCTATTACGATGAAAAAAGCTATTTATTGGTATTAGGTCATTTCATCTGGGGTGGTGATTAGTATGCTAACCTAGATCTGTCATTGCCTCAACAAATCCCAAAAACAGAGAGCATGAGGGCCTTGCTTATGAAGAATTGTTAACTTGCATTCCGGTCATGGATTTATAGCCACACAAAGTGTCTGCCTCTTAACAATTTTTGATGAGATATACAGAATAAATGATTTCTCAGATTCCTTCCCTCCTCCTCAAATCAGTTGATTATTTTGGGGGTTTGTATCCTTATGAGAATCTCTTTCACCATTTCCTATTTTCAGTGTTGCTTGTTGTACATGATGCTAACTTGCCACACTATATGACAGTTTTCCAGACTGGCAGCAGTGAATGACTAGTGTTCTGATTAGACTCACCTTCCTTAGACTGACAGTCTCTGTCACTATGAACAATGACCTTATCGATCAGAGTAAGCATGTAAAGAGACTGTCATGAATTTGTGAAGGCTTTTCCAAGGTTTCTGAGCATATCCCTCCCCCTTTCTTTCCTTGTGCTCACACTCCCATCTCTGTTTAGCATTCAGCCCTATCAAAACACATTTTCCTGAAAAGATCTGGTTATCTCATCACACTGTGATTTATAAGCCTTGGTGTGTTGTCATTCCCAGGTGCATTTGAATTTTAGCCCCAGACTAGGAGCTTTAAATCAAAGGAATGACTCTATAATTAACTTTAATAATTTATGGTCTCTGTGAGCAGGTGAGAGATGAATATAAGAAGTTCAGGGGTTTCTTTTTACCCTTGAAACCATATATTAATAAATGCTTACTTCAGCTTTGTGATAATTACCATTTAGGTATCAAATCATTCACATATTTTCTATCTCTGTTATGAATATGTAGAAATCTTTGCCTAGGATTTCATAAGAGATGATCACGGGGATAAAGACTTTCATATACTGGTCAAGTCAGAGTGAAGGGAAGAGTTAGCTCCCAAATTTGAATATGTGCTTAATGCTTTGGAGTTTTAAAGTTCACATACTTTACCTCAAAAAAACAAATAAACAAACAAAAGCAAAAGCAAAACAAAAAACCCTAGATGTCTATGTCTTACTTGCCAAATTCCCCAATAATAAGAAATAGAAAGACATAATGTTAAAGGTGAGCATCTTTTTTTTAAAAGATTTTACTTATTTATTTGACAGAGATCACAAGTAGGCAGAGAGGCAGGCAGAGAGAGAAAGAGAAGCAGGCTCCCTACCGAGCAGAGAGCCCGATGCAGGGCTCCATTCCAGGACCCTGGGATCATGACCTAAGCCGAAGACAGAAGCTTAACCCACTGAGCCACCCAGGTGCCCCCCCCCTCATTTTTTTAAAGAACAGGTGAATATCTTGATATTCAGGGAAGTCCCTGGCTGGATCTATTTTCTGCTTGAATGACTAAGTAGAATAACACAGAAGGGGATCTCTTTAAATTGGATATTAGGAGTTACAGAGTCTATGTAATAATTTGTTGGTCTTCCAATGAGTCAGTTTCTGAGATACCTGAATAAAGAGATCATGGGTGCTTCACCACAAAGTGAAGACCGTCATGACCCTGTTTATAAATCTTCTGAGACTGATAGTGCTTCTATGGATTGGACATCCTAGAGCTGTAAGAAGTAACAGTGTTGTCTGTGGGGAAAAAAAAAAAAAAAAGAACAAGAGACAAAATGAAATAGGGCCTCACATCTTAGGAAGAGCCCAGGAGATTTGAAAGAAGCCCATCCTTGCCATTCCAAAGTAGAAGTGGGATATAATTTCTATAGAAGAAACTGAATTGTCTAATTAGGAAAAGTCTAGTATTCTCAATACAGGGATGTTGTCCAGTTCAGGGACTTTTGAATCGATATCACCTTATTCCCAAATAAGCTTTGTTAAAATCTGTCATCACCATATACTAGCTCTGTCTGTGACCATGAATTAATAATGTTACAGCCTAGAAACCTAATTTTCTCTACTACAAAATGATGATAATTGTGATTTTACCCACCTTATAGGATGGTTGTGAAAATTAAATGAGGTAATATTTGGAAACTTTCTGACACAGTTTAAATGTTCAACATTATTATTGTTGTGGTTATTGTCTTATAACCCTTTTCTCCAAAGCTAATAAACTGGCAAAGCATAATTTATCAACTCTTTTAAAGGAGAAAGATGAAGAAAAAGTAAAACATTTTTCCTGTTATCACAATGGTAAACATAAACCTATGTCATTAGTTCAAGTTTAAGCTAAGATTGCTCCAAATTTCTACAATGTTGAAACCATACTTGACTTTGGCATCAGGCAATGTCTTTTAATATGTTCATATGGTCCTGCATACCATTAAGCATGCACTGTGTATTATTTTATGATGTTTGAGTTGGACTCACACTTTCTGGGTGCACATATTTGTGTGTGTGTGTGTGTGTGTGTGTGTTTTATTTTTTTCAGATTCTGTAAAAAGCTGGAGGAACCTGTTTCTAATTTCATGACCATTTATCACTAATCCAAAATGACTGCAGCATTACCTACAGACCTACAGACAGGAGGCTCCAAGAATTGGATCTATCATATATTTGCCCAGAAGCTCTGGTAAACCAGTTTTATGTTTACATAGATGAAGGTGACAGTCTGGTGGGAAAGTGGACAAAGTATTATACTGAGATACAGAATGGGAAAAAAAAATGTTAATTTATTTAATATAATGAAAAATATAGGAACATGATGTTGGTACTTTCATTAATTGCTTGATTGTTAGAACACTTGCTGTCTCTTTTAAGTTTCTAATATTCTCTTCACAATCATCTTCAGCTGTGATTTTCATTCATGAACAGATTTAATACAAAGAAAGCAAAATCATGGTTTTCACTTGGGATAGTTCTCTTAATCAGGTATGAAGCGCACTTTCCCTGGAAAATTTTCAAACAAGTTTGAAAATATTGCAGCTGTGAAGTAATTAAGGTATTTGGAGTTTCCTCAAGCAATTTGTGTGAATAAAATCACAAATGTAATCATGTTAATGCTCAAAAGTAGCTTGTGGCATCCTGAAAAACTCCTCCTTAAAAACGAATGTGGATGATCTATAATGGAAACCTTCTTATTCAATATTTTCATTCACTTGGTCATTCACAAAGGTATCTGACATTCAGCTACGTAAATGATCTTGCATTGAAAGTAATTCATTTAAAAATGTTAGTTTAATTTCTCCATGTTAAATTTAATCTCTATTAATGTTATTTTATAAGCAATTTTATCTTTAAATTCTCAAGGTCTATGATAAGATGTCTTTAATAGTTTAGCTTCCTAAATGTAAAAAAGGTTTTGTATGATGATATTCATAGTAGGTTTATGTGAATTGGCTAATAAAAAAAATCAAATAAAAGTTTGGTAAATAGTTGAAAAAGGTTATAGTGCCTACATTCATTGGCATACGATACACCTGACAAAATGTTTATAAAAATTAATTAGACAGGAAAATTCTTACCCTATAAGGACAACTGAAAACACAATTTACAAAATACACTCTATATTATGAAGAAAGAAAGGATGAATCCCCAAGTTTTGTAGCAACATGGACGGGACTGGAAGAGATTATGCTGAGTGAAATAAGTCAAGCAGAGAGAGTCAATTATCATATGGTTTCACTTATTTGTGGAGCATAACAAATAGCATGGAGGACAAGGGGAGATGGAGAGGGGAGTTGAGGGAAATTGGAAGGGGAGGTGAACCATGAGAGACTATGGACTCTGAAAAACAATCTGAGGGTTTTGAAGGGGCGGGGGGTGGGAGGTTGGGGGCACCAGGTGGTGGGTATTGTAGAGGGCACGGATTGCATGGAGCACTGGGTGTGGTGCAAAAATAATGAATACTGTTATGCTGAAAAAAAAAAAATTAAAAAAAAAAATTTAGAAATGATGAATTCAAATGCTATTTTTATGGTCCAACTGAAAGACTGGCAAAATGATTCCACCACTTAAAATGCTTCAATAACCTTCTATTTCTTCTGAAACAAACTCTCTATCACTAGCTATTCTTGCCTCATTCTCTAAACTAATCACATTGACATTCTTTTCAAGATTCCTTCTTGCTTTAAGAAATCTAGTCCAAAAAAAAAAAAAAATTCCAATCCAATGCTCCCTCTACATGGAACGCTTTTTCCACTATAGCTGACCCTGACTTCCTTGGGCGGTTAACTTGCAATAACTCTCAAATATTAGTTAATCCTTTATTCTTCTAATTCAGCTCAGGAGATAAGGTTTCCCTGGAATAAACAGTCTCATGTCCCTTTGAAATTCACTTTCATAACCTTTTTGACAATTTTAACTAATATTTGGGTATTTGTTTAATGTCTCTCTCCCACAGAACACATATCTTATTAGATCAGAGACCAATTGCTACCACTTAGCAGAGTATTTGACACAAAATTGGTACTCAATATTTTGTTTGTTTGAATACACATTGTGCTTCTGGTAATGGTGGAGAAGTATCCTAACAGAAAAACTCTCCTGTAGAAAACAGTGATAAACAAAATATAAATTTATGCCTGTGTGCACAAGCCTGTGCACACACACACACACACACACACACATACACACACATCTGGAAGCAAATGCGAAGCGAGCAGTAACAGGTGAGTAGTGAACACGTTGGCAGAAGAGAACAGCACTCATCAAGTTTCCCATGTTTATAGCTTTTCTCTTGAAGGAAGTTTCAGTCACCACTGTGAAGGCCAAAAATCTTTGCTAAAGGCCTGATCTCTATTATTCGCTTGACAAATCAGAGGAAATATATCTGGGCTCCCCCAGAACCTGCAAGGTAAAGGGGAGGATCCCACGAGAGAGCAACAGAGGCTGAGCCCACATTTGTGGCTGGTCCCTGAACCCAGCGTGCCTGGGACGGACTCAAAACAGCCTAGTTAAGGTGGAAGAAGGGAACATATATTTTAGCTGCTGCCTGCTGCGGGAGAGCACAATTTAGAATTTATGTTTAGCCAAGTCTAGCTGCCTGCTAAAACAAAAATCAACACTGTTTTGGCCTGGGATTTATATTCACTACAAAAATGTCTCTGAAGAAGCAGCATTTATGTTGATACATAGGGTTTTGTGGGGGTTAGGAGGAGAGTAAAATAAGGATATTTCTTTCAGAGAGAAGAAAAGCATATGTGAATGTCCAATACTGGGAAAGATGGGCATATTTTGAGACACAATAAACACTAATATAGCTGAGGCATAATAAGGAGAGGGAGGGAGAGAGTGATAAGGTTCTAGTGTTAAGCAGGGGTCTTGTTTGTCATGTTACTTATTTTTACTTTATTCTAAGCACTTCTAAAGATGTCAAAGGGTTCTAAGCAGTATAATGGCATGATCAGATTTTCTTTTTTAAAAATCATTCTGGCTACAATATGGATAAAACCTTGCTAGAGGGTAGAGGTTGATAAAGAAAAAGCAGATTCTGTAATTGGATGTGAGGTGGGAGTTAATAAGGTAAAGTTAAATATAAAGATTGACACCCAGGTTTCTGACCTGAACAGTCATAGTGCTGGTTATCAAGATACAGGAAACTGGAGGTAAGGAAAACTTAAGGAAGAGATTAACAATTGAACATTGAATATGTTGATGATGTCAGTTGAATATATTGGCCTGGAAGTAATAGGGGATTATGGCTTAGCAATATGAATTCAGAAGCTATTGATATAGCTTTGGTATTTGAAGTCATGAAAATGGAAGACGGTGTAATTGGAAAGGGGAAAGTGAGGCATGATGTCGACCCAAGAACAATCTCTGAGTGACTTCTAATGGAAACAAAAAATTACAAACTTCCAGGGGGAAAGAAGACAGCTAATAGAGTGCCACAAGAGCTAGGGGAAGACAGGGTTTCACAAAGGAGGGATGAATGATGTCAGAGTATATGGCTGAAACTCACCTTCCCACAGATGGTGATTATAAATTAACAATATTTTTTCAAAAATTTGAAGACATTGGAGAACAGCCCAATATAGGCATTCACTGAAAGAGTCTATCATTAAAGGCAGGAACTGAACCAGTTGAAGTTGGGTGAGGGGTCAAAGAATGTCTACATACTGGTGATCACTGTTAGATATTCTACTTTCCAGTAACATGTATATTTGTGTGTATTTACATACTTTTAAAAGATGGGCTTATCTCACCATGTTTAAAAGCTGATTGAATCAATACCTAGAGCATGAAGAATTAAAGATGTAGGAGAAACAGTGAATAATGGACAATAGATGTTCCTAGAGTTGTAAGGATGCTAGCCAAATGGATTTTATCATGCAACAATTTTACAATATTTTTACCACTCGACCACATTCCTATTTACATTAAATTTCCAAAATCTAGATGCCAGTATGCCAGCCTACGATCCAAAAGGAGCCCATGAAATCAGATTAAAAACAATAATCTTAGCAAGAACACAGGACAGCATGATACAGTGTACAATGCAAATGACAAAATTTCAGAGATTTTTCACAATTGTTTCACAATGAATGTTTATGGATGATCATAACAATGTGAAAAAACAGACTCCAGAGCCAGAAACTAATATCCACAGCCCTTAGGAATGTCATTTGGGCAAATCACTTAACCATTCTAAGTCTCAATTTATCTCTAAAATTCTACTAACATGGGTGACTGAGTGGCTCAGTTGGTCAGGCATTCGCGTTTGGCTCAGGTCATGATCCCAGGGTCCTGGCATTGAGCCCCACAGTGGGCTGCCTGCTCATCAGAGAGTCTGATTCCCCATTGCATCCTACTCATGTTTGCTCTCTCTCTTTCTCTCTCCCCCTCTGAAACAAGTAAAATCTTAAAAAATAGATAAAATAAATTGTAATAATACAAGTGCTTAACCACCTCCCAAGCTTTTTCAATCTGAAATATCTATCTCAGTTCCTGACCACAACATTTAATAAATATTGCAGTGATGACAAAGGTGACTGATAATGATAGCTCTGAGATAAAACTCAGCAAATAGAAGGAATATATTTCAAAATGCACACATCCACACACATACACACATATACACACATATTCAGACACAGAAAACTGGGAGTAGCAATGAAGTGTTAAGTAGCACTAAAATAATCCGTTAAGAAGCAAGAATTTCCTTCTTGGGTTTGAAAAACATAGATAACAATGTCTAGTAAATAAAAGTATTTTATGATTTAAATGGAAATTTCATTTGAACTTTGTGTTCATAATAATTAGAAATTCAAACTCTATAGACAATTTTTGTGGTTTTAATTCTCAGCTCTATCATTTACTTGTTTTAAAACTTGGGATATGTATGTAATTCTTTGTGCTTTGCTTTTCTCATCTGTAAAATGGGGATAATAATAGTACCTATGCTGTGAGAATTAAACAAATTAATAGTAAAGTGGCACAGACTATCTAAATGTGCACCATACCCACTCTTAACTTCCGAGGCTTTGAAGATTTTATCTCCCAGCTTCCTTTCATTTAGGTTAGGGTAACATCCCTGTGCTTCTGTCAAAGGAGTGTGATTCAAAGTGATATATGCTTCCAGTTCTTGCCATAAAATGCCTGGCATGGTCTTTGTTCTCTTACTTTGCTTTTTGGCCATTTCAGGCAGAGTTAGAAAGAGCCAGCATCTTTGATTGCAATGTGGAAGGCTGCCTCCTGAAACCCAATTAAACTGTGACATGAATGATAAATATACCTTTGTTGTCTTAAGCCACTGAGACTTGGCAGTTGCCTTTTACAGCGTTAGCAATAATTTCCCTAAGGAATACCACAGCGCTTAGAGCAGTAGCTAGCTAGCACATAGTAAGTGTTCAATAACTGCTAGCATTTAAAATATTGTTGGACTTCCAAGAAGCCAAATGTCAGAGAATATATTGACTAGGAAATGATGCTCTAAATATCCACGATAAGATGTCCTCTGTCTGAAAACAAAATTTAACCTTGAAACCAAGCACGGAAAATATGTTCTGTGTTACCTGTCATATCTGTAGCAAACTGTATTTATTAAAACAAGGTCCAATGACATTTAGAAAGGTAAGCTTACAAGTTAGTATTGTTAAATAATTTTATTGCCTCTAGCCATTTGATACTATGCTGTGTGCCATATCATTTTATTGTGTGGATTATCCTAAACTCAGTAGCACTCCAGGCTCCTCATCTCTTCTAGACATTTTTACCAATTCACTCACTTCTTTTCTCTTTCTCCAGGTAGAAGGAATATGGTTTACATGTATTTTTAGAAGCACTGAAATTGTATTGCATGCATGTATAAGTGAGATATATATGAAAATATGTCAAAACAATGAAAATATATTTGTTTGTGTCATAGTCAAAGAATACATATCATGGTAGAGCACCAGATATTTATTTATTTATTTATTTATTTATTTGTATTTTTTTTATTTTTTATTTTTTATTTTTTTTAATTTTTTTATTTTTTCAGCATAACAGTATTCATTATTTTTGCACCACACCCAGTGCTCCATGCAATCTGTGCCCTCTACAATACCCACCACCTGATGCCCCCAACCTCCCACCCCCCACCCCTTCAAAATTCTCAGATCGTTTTTCAGAGTCTATAGTCTCTCATGGATCACCTCCCCTTCCAATTTCCCTCAACTCCCTTCTCCTCTCCATCTCCCCTTGTCCTCCATGCTATTTGTTATGCTCCACAAATAAGTGAAACCATATGATAATTGACTCTCTCTGCTTGACTTATTTCACTCAGCATAATGGGGGGAGGGGGTTGGGAGAGGGGGTGGGGTTATGGATATTGGGGAGGGTATGTGCTATGGTGAGTGTTGTGAAGTGTGTAAACCTGGCGATTCGCAGACCTGTACCCCTGGGGATAAAAATATATGTTTATAAAGCTGTAAAAAAAAAAAAAAAAAAAAAAAAAGAAAGGATGAATACCCAAGTTTTGTAGCAACATGGACGGGACTGGAGCACCAGATATTTAAAAATAAAAAGTCCTCACTTGATATCATCCAACATCTTCCAAAGCACCATATACATTTTACATAAACAGCTTGAACAGAAGCTCTCTACTAGAACAAAGTTACACAAATATAATTTTTCCATATGGGAAGAAATCATATACATTACAGACATTTTATTGTTCATTGCAGAGGGTTATGTGAAGTAGACTGCACTGAATTCTTTTTTCCTTTAGAAACTAAATCTGAAGTTTTGTTTTTTATTTTGTTTCTGCAGGAACTGCATATATATTTAGCACATTCACTGAACCCTGTTACAGATATTTTTTAGCCAGAACCAATAACTGTGGCCCTCTCTTAGTCTTCTTTGAACTACTTCGTGTGTGTTAACATGAGACTCGTGGAAACCTTAAAGGAAATCACCCCATCTCCCCCAGCACCACTGCCCATGACCTTGATATTCAGATATCCTTGTTTCTATATTCTTTCCAAAGTGCGGGTGCATGAGAAGAATTCTAGCCCTTATGGGTTTTTATTCTTTTGCATAGAAACACCCAAACCAGGGCAGAATATTATAGTGATGTTCAGGTAATTACTAACTTCCTCATTAAAAGGGACCCCTCCTAGTGTTTTAAGTATTTCCATTACATTTTGGGTCTTTTTCTCTCAGCTGAACATATTGGAACTATTCTAAGCACACAGGAAAAATAATCCTGGGTAATTCTACTTCAAAATCTCTGAGTAATGCAATTTTTAATGACATCCCATTACCTTAATGTTTTTTCCAATTCTAAAACATAGTTTAAAACAATTGAAAACCAAACCTCAAGGTGCCTGCGTGGCTCAGTGGGTTAAGCCTCTGCCTTCAGCTTAGATCATGGTTTTGGGGTTCTGGGATCGAGCCCTACATTGGGCTCTCTGCTCAGCGGGGAGTCTGCTTCTCCCTCTTTCTCTCTGCCTGCCTCTCTGCCTACTGTGTTCTCTGCCTGTCAAACAAATAAAATCTTTAAGAAAAAAAGAAAGAAAAACCAAACCTCAGGACCAGAACTGAATTTCCTTTTCTTTTTATTAAATATATACCTGTGCCCTGCATAAAATTCCAAGTATCATTATTTAACTTACTCCATTATTGAGTATGAATGTACCTCACACTTGGGCACTGTGTGAGGTACAAAAAGTGCAAACATGGAAGACAAAACCCTGTTCTTCATGGAGCTCACAACTGAACTAGGAGAGAACAGATAAGGAAATCAATGATTATTAGCTATCATGATTAATAAGTGTTAAATAACATTGTTTGATGAGAATCATAAAAAACATATACACATGTACATATATTTTCCTATCTGGTAACAGGAAACAAGAGATCAGATAACAGTGATTCTTGAGAAATTGTGATTAAACTTGGAGAATAGAAAAGCATTACAGCTGGAGATAGAATAGTATGTGCGAACACACAGCAACAGGAATGAGACAAATACTCAGAATCTTGAAGCCAAGACAGTTGGGTTAAACAATGAGTATAGTATATATGATGGGTGATAGGAAAGCGAATCTTACATGACATATGAGCATTCAAATTTAAATAAGAGATTTTCCTGAATGATATGTATCCTTTCTGCTTTTATTTGAAACAAAACAAAAACACACTGTATTTCTCTAGGTAGAGTCTACTCTAGAACAAGAACACAACAGAAAGAGCAATTCTATTTGTTCGAAAGAACCAAGGAGGAAGATTTGAATCAGGCATAGGGTGAAGAGCATCCATCTGAGAATACTGAAAGAGGAAAACCAAGATCTTTGAAAAGTTTTTGTATTCCTTTATTTCTTTGATGATGAGAGCATGAAGAGATCATTTGTGCACACTGCCTTGAATTAATTATAAATGGGTTACAGTTATGGCTTATTTTCATGTGTAACTTCTATTCCTTAGATTGCCATTGATGGGCTATACCTGCTTGATACTGCAAAAGACCTGAAGCTTTCCTGGTTCCTTCGCAAATCCTCCTTTGAAGTCCAAGACACTCAGAGAAATATAGCCAATGGAACCTCCTCTCACATAGTCCATTTATTAACTTTAGTCTTTGTAAAACAAAACAGCCCAGAGTACAGTGCTTTTCTCAAATTAATTTTATTACTATTTCTAGAGGCTTATATTAGTTTGAGTTTATGTTAGAGTAAGAAAGGATGAAACAAAAATGTATTATGGTCATAGTTAAATGTGGTCTCTGGGAAAGACACTGAAGAGTTCTTTCACATGCTGGCTTAGTAAACTTTCCTTAACTGAGTTCACTTCCAGTCACTTGGCAACTTCCTCCAAACAGCCAAGTCAAAAATCATGATGTTCAGTTGCTGTGACAGTCCATGAACTAGGACAGTATGCAGTACAGCTGCAGAAACCACAAACTATGCTGATAAAAGGAGTGATTTGCTCAGTAATCTTTCAGAAGATAAATCTGGAACAGAAGAAGTAATACTCCATAAATATTATTTTTATCCCATTATATAGGGTGTCAGTCCTTTGAGAATTTTAAAGAGTTTTACCAATGATGACTTGTGAAATAGGTATTGTTGTATCAGTTTTAAGAAGGGGCAGAGCAGGTTTCTCAAATATGTATAGAATTATCGTGCTGAAAGGGATGTGAAATGTATCATGTATCAAGTTCAACTTTCTCTTCTACACATGAAAAAAACTGGTTATAAGAGTTGAAATGACTTGCTCCAAGTCACAGAGCAAACAGGCAGAGAAAGTCTTAGAACTCAGGTGTCCGGCCTCCTAGTTCCATCGCTTTACTATACCTTGTAGCTGCATTGTGTCACTAAGTATTAGAAGAATATAAAACCACACACACACACACACACACACACACACACACACCCCACACATACATGTATACCCTAGCCAATCTGAACTACTAGAATACAAAAGCACCCACCTAAAACATAGAAGCCATTCTTTTAGGCTTATGTTTGCTGCTAGATAGGCAGTTTCCAAGGTACAATATTTTGCACAGTTACAGAAATAATTACACCTTCAGATGGCTTCAACTCCTGGAATAGAAGACCATTAACTCTAAAATTGTTGAACAATTGGTGGGTTTTTTTGGAGACACAAAAGCATTCTGAAATTTAGATTCTAGCATCAGAGACTAGGATTGGAAAAATATATTGGATTCCATGGAACTAATTCATTTTATGTTGAAAAAACCTGAGGCCTTGAACCATACACTTATTGGCTAAATTGTGCTTGACAAATAATCTTTGTAAAGTATTCATGTAATGTGGATCTCTTGGACCTTAATTCAATATAAATGCTTCCAAAGACTGATAAGTTGTTTCCCATCCCCCCATTGCCATAGAGAAAACAGAAGAATGAAAATGAATATAGCTATTCAAGTAGAATTTAGTCAAATCTAAATCAATTCTTAACTGAAGAAAATTAAATAATTTCAGGCATTTGACCCCTAAAGTGTATTATACCATGACTTCTCTGCTTCTATCATTACATTTTCTAGACTCGGCATATTCTTTTTCTGACAATCAGCAGCATTTCTAGTTTCCATGATGCATGACATTTTAAGAATGTCAAAAACATACAACACATGTACATATACACAAATTTATGTGACTGAAATTAAATACACACACACACACACACACACACACAAAAAGCAATTCCAAGAAAGGAATTTGATTCTCTCCTAATTTGATTGGTAAATTAATCTCCCTGAATACTAATTAGAAGGAGACGAACAAGTAAACCTAGAGTAGGACAGCTGGACTTATATTAGCTTTCCTAAAATGTGTTTAAAGATATATAGTATCATGACTTAAAATGTTCCTCAAAAAAATCATATGAGTAAATATGCTTCATATTATGTCAACTGTTTTTGGAAATCCACAATGAATTTGAGTATCTGAGAATTCCTGCATTGATAAAAATGAGTAAAAATTCTATTGATTTTTTTTAAGTTAAAGTTTCCATGAACTTATTTTTTTTAAAGATTTTATTTATTTATTTGACAGAGAGAGAGAGAGAGATCACAAGTAGGCAGAGAGGCAGGCAGAGAGGGTGGGGGGGTAGCAGGCTCCCCTCTGAACAGAGATCCTGATGTGGGGCTCAATCCCAAGACCCTGAGATCATGACCTGAGCTGAAGGCAGAGGCTTAACCCACTGAGCCACCCAGGCACCCCTCCATGAACTTATTTTATCACAGAATGTTCTTTTTATCTTCCTTAAACTTAGAATGAAACACCAACTGTGCTACAGAAATTGTGATTGATAGAATACATGGGCAATGCTACTCAATGAAAATGTAATATACTTCAAATTTTACAACTGTCAAAAACTACATGATAACTTAATTTTGTAAAGAGTATTTTTCAAGCCTCTTTAAATTTTCCCTAAATCTTATATTAGACATACAGATAATTGTCAACTATAATTAACCAAATGTCTGATGGGTGGAATTCCTAAGACATATATAATATAAAACAGAAATCCTCAACTTGAATATTCAGGAAAAGTTTAAATGATTAAATGAAAGTGTGCATTTATTAATATTTGAATTCATTTTGAATATTGGGCTATTACTTGGGTAATCAAAAATCACTGTTAAACAGAAGTTACTAAATGACATTTGGAGTGACACATGACAAAATATTATATACTTCAGGGAAAACTGCAAACATAGATTTGATTCAAATTTTAATTAGCTATATAGATTCAGATCCAAGGAAAAGAATTTCTTAATGAGTCATTTTACCATTTTATAAACTATACCAAAATCTATAAGAATTACAAAGAGATCATTATAAAGAGTTAAATTTTCAAACATACCATGTACATCTAGATCATTTAATACCTAAACACTATAATATATACAAATATATAGTTATAGTAAAGTATAAGTACCCCAATTCTGTGGTGAAACCAGTAGAATGAATAGAGTAAAACAATCTTAAAATAGTAATTTTATAGCTTCTTTAAAAATAAATATTTTTTTGGAGCACCTGAGTGGCTCAGTCAGGTAAATGTCTGCCTTCAGCTCAGGTCATGGTCCAGCAGTCCCAGGACTGAACCACGTATCAGGGAACCCTGCGCAGGGAGTCTGCTTGTCCCTATCTCTCTGCTCCTCCCTCTGCTTGTGCACTCTCTCTCTCTTTCTCTCTATAATATAAATAAAATATTTAAAAAAAAACACAAAAAACACAGAATTTTTTATATCATGTAGTCACCTAAAGTAGACAACCCCTTAAGTAAGATTGCTTATTCAGGCCCTACTATATTTTGGACATTAGCAAAGGAAAGACAAAGATGAAAATGGATTTGACATAATACTCCAATTGGTATGCTAAAAAAGTGAATAAATACACTGTAAAGTGAAATATAACTGAATCATTTCAAACAATGGTATGGGTGCACAGAGATAGAAGTCACCAGCCTAGATGAGGGAGGAAAAGATGGTGCATAGCCACTGGTATTTGAAATGGGTGTTGAAAGGTGAAGTTCCAAATATATAGAAACTTCCAAGTAGAGAGCAATTAGAAACAATTCAATGTATAAAGTGTATCATTCCAGGAAAGAGAGAAATATAAGATGTATAGGAAATTCAGGTAACAGAAAGTATCCATGTGGCTGCAGTAGGTGGAATAACAGGGAATGAGGGTGCAAATACAGGGTGAGCCAGATAAGGAAAAAGCCTTACATGCTATGCTAAGGAACTCTCTATTGAGAAACTAAGCACACACCGTTTATAATCAGTCAAGTGACCTTTCCTTAACATTCCTTGACAGTTTCAAGAGATCTGTAAAACCCAGAGTTAGGCTGAGGCTACTTTCCCAAGCATCTCCTGCATTCTTTCCCTCCTGGCATTATCCAAAATCTATTATAGATAGATGGGATAGGTATCACATTGTTTCTGTGCTTTTCAGTCATGAGAAATGTCTTATATCACTGTAAAAATGTACTGAACTTCTGCCTTCTCTAAAACATCAGAAAATATGGTCTTTTTTTCTTAAAAAAAAAAGCATAGCTGTCATTGAAGTTTCATACTTCAATATTAATAGTTAAAAGCTTGTTTAAAAAACGACAATTATTTCAAGAGAAGGTAATGTTCTAAAACTATTTTATTTAGATTTTAGAATTTAATTCTTGAGTTTTGGGAATGGAAGTAAGAATCCTGGAAAAGCTACAAAAGTCTTTAATTCATCCTGAAAGTTTCTTAATTAGCTGCAATTATATAGAATATTGGATTTTTACATTTTAATTAACCCCAGATCCTGATTAATTCATCCTTGCTAGTTCAAATTTTTCCAAATCTTTTGGGCAAAATCCGGCTAGAGTCTTGTAAAATGTCTTTACATGTATTGCATTACTCTTTCACAGCTTTATATTAAGTTCTTTTTCCTTTGTGTATGGGAAAGGAGATTGAATTCTGAGAAACATGGGGGCAACTATATGAACCTGGAATGATATTAATAAGAGTACTGAGATGGTCCCAATTCCATAAATGGAATATCTCTTTGGCTCCATAGCACAGGGCCTAGGTCTTTGGCCTCAGAATCCTTTCCAATATGTCAATAAGTCACACATTCATATGTGTACTTATTTGAATAAAATAGCTAATTAAAGGCAAAAAAATTAACAGCTTTTTTATGAGAGATCTTTTAAAGTACCCTAATTATGGGATGAAATTATTGATAGTGACATGTAGATTTTGTTTCAAAAATATCTGGTCTTATAAACACCATGAAGCTCAAATGTTGTTTATCTTTACAAATAAAGTGTACAATTACATTATGGGCTTTGCTTATTTTGAAATAACTAGAATTTTATAATGAATACTATAAAGAGGAACCAAAAAATTCAAAGCAAACAAAACTCAAAGGTTTTGTACTTTTGCATTTAGTAATTCACCATTATAGATGACTTGAAACTCATGAGATATCTTAGAATATAAAACTGTAAGCCACCCTTGTGAAATGTGTAATTCTTTGATTATTTCTCAGGTTATTATTCCTTTTCTATTACTATGGTGATAACTTAGGGTAATCTTTTTTGAAAAAGCTTCAAATATTAAAATATAATTATTCAATTTTGGTAACTAATTATCATGCTATTATGTTGTAGGAATTGTTGCCCCATTAGAGATACTGAGACCTCAGCATTTATATATATTCATACATGTATTTATATAGCATATATATCACATACAGATAAATATATATCATATATACATATATATCTTATTCATATATACATATATATACATATAAAAGAACCACTATGTTTAGATATTACATAGATATTTACAATACTTGTAAATTTTAAGTTTATTTTTCTGACTCTCTACTTTTTTGTTTTACAAAATTTATTCATCTCCTATCACGGAGGGTTGATAATATCCAGGGTAATACACATGGAAATAGAAATGGGAGTGGGTGAAGGAATGGATGTGGCTGCTGCTTTCCCTTAATTCTCAGAATTACCACAGAAGTTAAGTTTTTCTGTAATTATGAAAGAGCTTGTTTTAAAGCCCATAGAGCTATATTAGAGTGTTGCTTTTATCACTGATGAATTATGTAACTCTGAGGAAATCACTTAGCTCCCTGATCTTCATCTATGATTGTGAGAAATAAACCATTTATGTAAAAGCATATTTTAAATAGAGCCTCCTAATCACATGTTATATTGGTTTGATTACTGAAGCCTGATACTATTTTCTGAGATGATAATTTCAGAGACAGCAACTGTCTTATCTTTTAAATCCTCCTTAGTGAACCACCAAAAGCCAGAAATTCACTAAAAGCTGATGCTGTATTAGCAGTAAAAATTTTCAGGCTTTTTTTTTTTTTTAATTTATTTTATTATTTATTTATTTTTTTTTTAAATTTTTTTTTAATTTTTTTTTCAGGCTATTAATTATATTTGAGTGTACAGCTGAAGTCAAGTATAATATATGGTGGTCCATTTTCTTCTACTTGGGAAGCAATTTAATTGATTCAAGTGTTCTGGGTGGCCCTTTCTTACTCTATAGACTATTCTGTTAAAGTATCTGGGAAGTCCAATTGATAGGCATTTATTAACTATTTAATATAAACAAAACACTTACCTGAAGACTGAAATTTGTACAAGCTGTACTATCATTCACTTGAGGAATTTATAATATTTTAATAGAAGAATCCATATAAAGCTAGAAAAGGTAGCCTCCCATGCATTCAATCATTGAATTATTTGTTCAGCAAATGTTTTTTGATATTCCATAAAATAGGGACTTAGAAAATAAAAATGAGAAAGATATTTCCTTCCTTTGTGAACTTGCTGTGTCATGGGTAAACCATCAGATAATGTAACAAATGCAAGATAGCAAGAAGAGGCATTTTTAAGGGGATAATCATTTAGGTAAAAATTGGACCTACAAGGTCTCTTTCAATTCCAAGTTATTTTAACATACTTATTTTAATAACAGTTTTACAGTTCTTCAAATATACTTATCTAAATTCCAAATGAAGTTTATGATAAACTGCTATACTCCTTCATACCATGCCCAGACACAGAAAAAGTAACAACAAAAAGACATTAGTTTTAATTACTCTATGTTTCTTATTCCAAGTTATTAATTTCTCTAATTTTAAAATTATATTTTTTCTTATTCCAAAACTAATACAAACACATTATAAGTACACTGAATAATGAAAACACATATAAAAATAAAAATAGCTGACATCTGTATATACAGTATCTAGAAATAACCACTGTACATATTTTGATATATATCCTTTCAGAGGCTTCTGGAAAAAAGGCAGACTAGGAGACTCCTAAACTCACCTTATCCCACAGACACACCTAGATAACAGTCAACCCAGAAAATGACCCAAACACCAAAAGAACAGACTTTCCAAAGTTAATCCTATAAGGGAGGCCACACTGAAAAGAGTAAAAGGTTGGAGATGCAGAAGGGGACCAAACTCCTAGAGAAACTAATCATAGATGGAAAGGACACGACACATACAGAAAAGAGACAGGAGAAGACCTTACACTAGGTAACTCAAGCAGGGACCTTGCCTAGGAAGATGAGTCCCCAGAATATGGGACTTTGAATACCAGTAGGGCTTACCTCTGGATACTTTAAAAATTAGCAGGCTTAGTTCTGGGAGTGTTGAAAGGTAGTAAGAAACTGAGTCCCTGCCCTCATAGAGACAACATAACAAACAACCCCACAGACATACAGTATAGAAGAAGCAGTTTGGAAAGCAGCTGGAGTATATGTTAAGATGATTTATTTATTAATTGAAGAACTTGTACAGGAGGTGCAAGGATCTTTAGGAGACTTCAAGAACAAAGAGCTTACAGGTGCCATTTCTTTCCTCCTCATCCTGCCAGCCTACATAGCCTGACACTTGCAGAAACCAGCAAAAACACTCTTCCAACTACCTTGCTAACATCACACAACCTATGTGTTCTACAGATCTATTCCATTGAAACTGTCACACTCTGCAGGAGTCCCTCTAAAGTAGCTCTTGCCATGACTTATCTTCCATGCAGCATCAGCAGGGACCAGCATCACTCCAAAGTGATTTATTCCTGGGAAAGGGGGAAGATAGCCATACACATAAGTCTGACTGTAGCCCCAATGGCTGAATCTTATAACTGGCAAAGCATAGAGAATGCCCTGTTGATTAGTGCCTCTGAAACCCCAGGGGATGGACTGGGGCCAGGTATCTGATGTGAATGCTGACCCCATTCACCAACAGAAAGCACTCAGGGGACAGCACAGTCCTGCAGTTCACAGTTTCTGCATCCCAACAGATGGATTAGGGGCAAGCATCTGGTCTGACTGCTGGCCTGCCCGTGAATGAGAACCTCTCAGGGAAGAAGGCAGGGAGAGCACCCTACAGGTGGGTACAATAGCCAAACTGAAATGGACTGAAGGAATCTGGTCTGACTACAAGTCCGTGGTGGACCAAGACAGGTCCCAACCCTGCTAGTGTAGTCACAACAGAAAAAGTGGGCCATTGTAACTGACTGAACTAAAGGCAAATGCAGCTCAACCACAATAGTAGAGCACACACAACCCCGTAGGTGACACTCCTAAAGCACCTAGTTCTGGTGAACAGGGGTCATTTTGCTACAGGTCATCAGAGGACCTGTTCTTCATAAGGTCACTACTTTCAAAATCTATGTCTTTCCTAATACATAGAAACAAACACAGAAAGTTTGATAAAATGAGAAAACAAAGGAATATGTTCCAAATGAAAGAATGGGACAAAACTACAGCATAAGAGCTAAATGAAATGGAAATAATCAAAATTCCAGATAAAGAATAAAGAATTCAAAGAAATAGTCATAAAGGTACTTACTGGGATTGAAAAAATGGAGAAGCTCAGCGAGCTTTTCAGTGAGACCTTCTCAGTGAGACCTTTAATGAATATAAATATAAATATAAATATAAATATAAATGTAAATATAGATATAAATGATATATATGTAAGTGTATGATGAGATGAAGAATTAAATAACTGAAATTTAAAAGACACTAGAAGACATCAATAATAGACATCAATAATAGATTAGAGGAGCCAAAAGAATGAACCAGCAAGCCAGAAGACAGTGTAATAGAAAGAAATCAAGCTGAAGAGCAAAAAGAAAAAAAAATTAAAAAAAAAAAGAGAATTGGTTAAGGGAATTCAGCAACATCATCAAACATAACATACACATTATAGGTATCCCAGAAGATAAAGAGAGAAAGAAGGGAGCAGAAAATTTATTTGAAGAAATGATAACTTAAAAGTTCCCTAATCTAGAAAGAAACCAATATCTAGATCCATGAGGCATAGAAAGAACCTAATAAAATCAACTCAAGGAAGTCCACCCAATAATACATAACAATTAAAATGGGAAAATGTAGACATACAGTGAGAATTTTAAAAGCAGCAAGAGGAAAGAAAATGGTTACATACAAGGGAAATACCACAAGGCTATCAGCTGATTTTCAGCAGAAATTTTGCAGGCTAGTAGGAAAAGAAAGGCATGATGCATTCAAAGTGCTGAAAGGAAAAAACTTGCAACCAAGAATACTCTATCCACTGAGGTTATCATTAAAAGTAGAAGGAGAAATAAAGAGTTTCTTAGACAAACAAAAGTTAAAGGAGTTTGTCTCCTCTAAAACTAGCATTACAATAAAAAGTAAATTCTTTGAATGGAAAGTAAAGGCCATAATCAGGAGTAAGAAAATTATGAAAGGGAAAAAAAATTTCAGGTAAATACAAACATAATAAAAGCAGTAGATTAGCCAATTACAAAATTGGTACAGAGGTTAATACACAAAAGCAATAAAATCAATTATATCTATAGAAATTAGCCTAGGAATTCACAAAATAAAAGGATGTAAAGTATGATATTGTGTACATAAAATGTGAGAGTAGTAAAAATTTAGTGCTTTTAGAATGTGTTCAAAGTTATGTGACTTAATATAGACAGCTATATGCATAAAATGTCATATATGAGCCTGCTGATATCCAGAAATCAAAAACCTATATAAGACACACAAAAACTAGAGAAAAAGGAATCAAGCATATAATTAAAGAAAGTCATTAAGCCACAAGGTAAGAGAGCAAGAGAGAATGGAGCTAACAAAAACAGTTGTAAAACAAGTAACAAAATGGGAGTAAGTACACACCTATAAATAATTACTTTGAATGTAAATTGTCTAAATTTTCCAATAAGAGACATAGGGTGACTGAATAGACTAAGAAAAGCAAGATCCATCCACATGCTGCCTAATTGCTGAGACCCATTTCAGACCTAAAGACACATGGAGACTGAAAGTGAAGGGATGAAAAGATATTTAATGTATAAATGGAAGTGAAAAGAAAGCTGAAATAGCAATATTTATATCTGAAAGAATAGACTTTAAAAAAAGGAATATAATAAGATACAATAAAGGACATTACATACTGATAAAGAGAATAATCGAACAAGAAAATGTAATAATCAGAAGTATTTATGAACCCAACATAGGAGCACCCAAATATATAAAGCAGCTAACAACCAAAAAATTAAAAAAAAAATTAAAAAAAGAGAAGAAGAAGAGAAAAGAGAAAAGAAAAGAAACTATCAGTAACACAATAAGAGTAGAAGACTTTAACACCTACTTATATCAATGGATAAATCATCCAGACAGAAAATCAACACGGGAACAGTGGTTTTGAATGACACATTGGATTAGAAGCAACTAACAGACATTCAAAACATCCCACCCAAAAACAACAGAATACACATTCTTTTCAAGCACACATGGAAAATGCTCCAGAAAATATCACATATTAAGCCACAGAACAAGTCTCAACAAATTCAAAAAGACTGAAGACATATCATGTATCTTTTCCAACCACAACACCAGGAAACTAGAAATCAATCACAAGAAAAAATCTGGAAAGAGCACAAATACATGGATATTAAATAATGTGGTACTAAACAATGAATGAGTCAACCAAGAAATCAAAGAGATAATAAAAAATACATGAAGACAAGTGAAAATGAAAACATAATGGTCCAAAATCTTTGGGATGCAGCAAAAACTGTACTAAGAGGAAAGATTATAGCAATACAGGCCTACTTCAAGAAGAAAAATTTAAATAAAAAACCTACACTCACACTTAAAGGAGTTTGAAAAAGAAGAACAAGCAAGCCCAAAGCCAACAGAAGGAAGAACATAATAAAGATAAGAGCAAAAACAAATGAAATAGATAATAAAAACAAAAGAACAGATTAATGAAACCCAGAACTGGTTCTTTGAAAAGATAAACAAAATTGACCAACATTTAACTCATTAAAAAGAGGAGGGAGAGGGCTTAAATAGATAAAATAAAAAATGAAAGAAGAAAAATAACAACTGACACCACAGATATGAAGATTATGAGAGAATATTATTAAAAATTACATACCAACAAATTGGACAACCTAGAAGAAATGGATACATTCCTAGAAACATATAATACTCCAACACTGAATCATGAAGATATATAAAATTTGAATAGACCAATTAACAGCAAAGAAGTTGAATCAGTAATTAAAAAAAAAAAACAATAAATAAAATTTAGGACCTGATAGCTTCACAGGTGAATTCTATGAGACATTTAAAATAGAGTTAATACCTATTATTCTCAAAAAATTCCAAAAAATATAAGGGGAAGGAAAACATCCAAATGAATTTTACAAGACCATCATTATTACCCTGAAACTAAAACCAGATAAAGATGCTACAAAAGAGAAAGAAAACTACAGACCAATATCCCTAATGAATACATATGCAAAAACCCTCTAAAAAATATTAGCAAGCTGAATCCAATACTACATTAATAAAATTATTCACTGTGATGAAGTGGGATTTATTCCAGATATGCAAAGATGGTTCAATATTCACAAGTCAATCAACATGATACATCATATTAATAAGAGAATGGATAAAAACCATATGTTCACCTCCATAGATGAAAAAGGTTGATGAAGCACAGCACCAATTCATGATAAAAAACCTTCAACATATAAAGAATCATGTCATCTGCGAAGAGAGAGAGTTTGACTTCTTCATTGACAATTTGGATACCTTTTATTTCTCTTTGTTGTCTGATTGCTGTTGCTAGGACTTCTAATACTATGTTGAACAAGAGTGGTGAGAGCGGGCATCCTTGTCGTGTTCCTGATCTCAACGGGAAGGCTGCAAGCTTTTTCCCATCGAGGATGATATTTGCTGTGGGTCTTTCATAGATAGATTTTATGAAGTTCAGGAATGTTCCCTCTATCCCTATACTTTGAAGCATTTTAATCAGGAACGGATGCTGGATTTTATCAAATGCTTTTTCTGCATCAATTGAGAGGACCATGTGGTTCTTCTCTCTTCTCATATTAATTTGTTCTATCACATTGATTGATTTGCAAATGTTGAACCATCCTTGTAGCCCAGGAATGAATCCCACCTAGTCATGGTGGATAATCTTTTTAATGTGCTGTTGGATCCTGTTTGCTAGGATCTTGTTGAGAACCTTAGCATCCATATTCATCAGTGATATTGGTCTGAAATTCTCCTTTTTCGTAGGGTCTTTGCATGGTTTGGGGATCAGGATAATGCTGGCTTCATAGAAAGAGTCTGGAAGTTTTCCTTCTGCTTCAATTTTTTGAAACAGCTTCAGGAGAATAGGTGTTATTTCTTCTTTGAAAGATTGGTAGAATTCCCCCAGGGAATCCGTCAGGTCCTGGGCTCTTGTTTTTTGGGAGGTTTTTGATCACTGCTTCAATCTCGTTACTAGATATCAGTCTATTCAGGTTGTCAATTTCTTCCTGGTTCAATTTTGGGAGTATAGTTTTCCAGGAATGCATCCATTTCATCTAGGTTGCTTAGCTTATTGGCATATAACTGTTGACAATAACTTCTGATGATTGTTTCTACTTCCTTGGTGTTAGTTGTGATCTCTCCCTTTTCATTTATAATTTTATTAATTTGGGCTTTCTCTCTTTTCTTTTGGATTAGTGTGGCCAGTGGTTTATCGATCTTATTGGTTCTTTCAAAAAACCAGCTTCTAGTTTCATTGATACATTCTACTGTATCTCTGGTTTCTACCTCATTGATCTCAGCTCTAATCTCGATTATTTCCCTTCTTATGTGTGGAGTTGGTTTGATTTGTTGTAGATTCTCCAGTTCTTTAAGGTGTAGAGACAGCTGCTGTGTTCTGGATTTTTCAATTTTTTTGAGGGAGGCTTGGAAGGCTATGTATTTCCCCCTTAGGACTGCCTTTGCTGTATCCCATAGGTTTGGGACCAAAGTGTCTTCATTCTCATTGGTTTCCATGAATTGTTTAAGTTCTTCTTTGATCTCCTGATTGATCCAAGCATTCTTAAGCAAGGTGGTCTTTAGCTTCCAGGTGTTTGAGTTCCTTCTGAACTTTTCCTTGTGATTGAGCTCCAGTTTCAAAGCATTGTGATCTGAGAATATGCAGGGAATAATCTCAGTCTTTTGGTATCAGTTGAGTCCTGATTTGACCCAGTATGTGGTCTATTCTTGAGAAGGTTCCATGTGCACTTGAGAAGAATGAGTATTCTGTGATTCTTTATATGGGAAACCCAAAAGACTCCACCCCCAAACTACTAGAACTCATACAGCAATTCAGTAATGTGGCAGGATACAAAGTCAATGTACAGAAATCAGTGGCTTTCTTATACACTAACAATGAAAATACAGAAAGGGAAATTAGAGAATCGGTTCCATTTACTATAGCGCCAAGAACCATAAGATACCTGGGAATAAACCTAACCAAAGAGGTAAAGGATCTGTACTCGAGGAACTACAGAACCCTCATGAAAGAAACTGAAGAAGACACAAAAAGATGGAAGACCATTCCATGCTCTTGGATCGGAAGAATAAACATTGTTAAAATGTCAATACTGCCTAGAGCAATCTATACTTTTAATGCCATTCCGATCAAAATTAAAACAGTATTTTTCAAAGAGCTGGAGCAAATAATCCAAAAATGTGTATGGAATCAGAAGAAACCCTGAATCACTAAGGAAATGTTGAAAAACAAAAATAAAACTGGAGGCATCACGTTATCTGATTTCAAGCTTTACTACAAAGCTGTGAACATGCAGGAGGAGTCAGAAGGCAGAGAAGTAACAGGCTGAGACTACTTCAGGTAGCAGGAGATCAGCTAGATAGCTTATCTAAAGATTGCAAACACCTACAAATCCAAAGGGAGATCGAAGAGAAGAAGAACAGCAATACTAGAAACAGAAAATCAACCACTTTCTGAAAGGTAGGACTGGCGGGGAAGTGAATCCAAAGCTACGGGAAGATAGACTGTGGGGGGAGGGGCTGGCTCCCGGCAAGCGGCAGAGCAAGGAAGCACAAAGTCAGGACTTTTAAAAGTCTGTTCTGCAGGGGGACATTGCTCCAGAGGCTAAACCAGGGTAAGCCCATGCGGGGTCAGCGAGGCCTCAGGTACTGCAGGGTCACAGAAGGATTGGGGGTGTCTGAGTGTCCCAGAGCTTGCAGGTATTAGAACGGGGAAGCTGGCTACAGAGACAGAGCCGAGGAGTGAGCTCACAGCTCAGGGTTACCTTGAACTGGTTGCAGGCTGGGTGAGCTCGGAGCGTTGGCGGAAGCCAGGGAGACGGGAGTAAATGGGCGCTGTTCTCTGAGGGCGCACTGAGGAGTGGGGCTCCAAGCCATCTTCATTCCCTTCCTCCAGAACTCTACAGAAAGTGCTCAGGGAACAAAAGCTCCCGAAAGCAAACCCGAGTGGATTACTCAGCCCGTCCCCTGCTAAGGGTGGTGCAATTCCGCCTGGGGCAAAGACATTTGAGAATCACTACAACAGGCCCCTCCCCCAGAAGATCAAAAAGAAATCCAGCCAGGACCAAGATCACCTACCAAGGAGTGCAGTTTCAATACCAAGGAGAGAAGCGGAATTCCAGAGGAGGAGAAAGCAAAGCACGGAACTCATGGCTTTCTCCTCAGGATTCTTAGTCTTGCAATTAATTAAATTTTTTTTTTCAATTTTTTTTTCTCTCTTCTTCTGCTAATTTTTTTTAATTTTACCCTTTTCTTTTTTTTAACGTTTTTTAACTAGTTTATCTAATATATATATATATATATATATATATATATTCTTTTTTATATTTTTTATATTTTTTATTCTTTTTTATATTTTTTCTTTATTCGTTTTCTTTTTATAATTGTTTCTTTTTTTTTTTTTTTTTTTTGTCTGAACCTCTTTTTATCCCCTTTCTCCCCGCTCACGATTTGGAATCTCTTCTTATTTGGTTTAAACCATATTTTCCTGGGGTCTTTGCCACCCTTTTAGTATTTTACTTGCTCCTTCATAGACTCTTATCTGGACAAAATGACAAGGCAGAAAAATTCACCACAAAAAAAGAACAAGAGGCAGTACCAAAGGCTAGGTACCTAATCAATACAGACATTGGTAATATGTCAGATCTAGAGTTCAGAATGAAGATTCTCAAGGTTCTAGCCGGGCTCAAAAAAGGCATGGAGGATATTAGAGAAACCCTCTCAGGAGATATAAAGGCCCTTTCTGGAGAAATAAAGAACTAAATCTCACCAAGTTGAAATCAAAAAAAGTTATTAATGAGGTGCAATAAAAAATGGAGGCTCTCATTGCTAGGATAAATGAAGCAGAAGAGAGAATTAGCGATATAGAAGACCAAATGACCGAGAATAAAGAAGCTGAGCAAAAGAGGGACAAACAGCCACTGGACCACGAAGGCAGAATTCGAGAGATAAGTGACGGCATAAGACGAAACAACATTAGAATAATTGGGATTCGAGAAGAAGAAGAGAGAGAGAGGGGAGCAGAAGGTATATTGGAAAGAATTATTGGAGAGAATTTCCCCAATATGGCAAAGGGAACAAGCATCAAAATCTAGGAGGTGCATAAAACCCCCCTCAAAATCAATAGGAATAGGTCCACACCCCATCACCTAATAGAAAAAATTTACAACTCTTAGTGACAAAGAGAAGATCCTGAAAGCAGCCCGGGAAAAGAAGTCTGTAATATACAATGGTAAAAATATTAGATTGGCAGCAGACTTATCCACAGAGACCTGGCAGGCCAGAAAGAGCTGGCATGATATATACAGAGCACTCAATGAGAAAAACATGCAGCCAAGAATACTATATCCAGCTAGGCTATCATTGAAAATAGAAGGAGAGATTAAAAGCTTCCAGGACAAACAAAAACTGAAAGAATTTGCAAACACCAAACCAGCTCTACAGGAAATATTGAAAGGGGTCCTCTAAGCAAAGAGAGACCCTAAAAGTAGTAGATCAGAAAGGAACAAAGACAATATACAGTCACAGTCACCTTACAGGCAATACAATGGCACTAAATTCATATCTCTCAATAGTTACCCTGAATGTTAATGGGCTAAATGCCCCAATCAAAAGACACAGGGTATCAGAATGGATAAAAAAACAAAACCCATCTATATGTTGCCTACAAGAAACGCATTTTAAACCCGAAGACACCTTGAGATTTAAAGTGAGGGGGTGGAAAAGAATTTACCATGCTAATGGACATCAGAAGGAAGCAGGAGTGGCAATCCTAATACCAGATCAATTAGATTTTAAGCCAAAGACTATAATAAGAGATGAGGAAGGACACTATATCATACTCAAAGGAACTGTCCAACAAGAAGATCTAACAATTTTAAATATCGATGCTCCTAACGTGGGAGCAGTCAACTATATAAACCAATTAATAACAAAATCAAAGAAACACATCAACAATAATACAATAATCATAGGGGACTTTAACACTCCCCTCTGAAATGGACAGATCATCCAAGCAAAAGATCAACAAGGAAATAAAGGCCTTAAATGACACACTGGACCAGATGGACATCACAGATATATTCAGAACATTTCATCCCAAAGCAAAGGAATACACATTCTTCTTTAGTGCACATGGAACATTCTCCAGAATAGATCGTATCCTCGGTCCTAAATCAGGTCTCAACCAGTATGAAAAGATTGGGTTCATTCCCTGCATATTTTCAGACCACAATGCTCTGAAGCTAGAACTCAATCACAGGAGGAAATTTGGACAGAACCCAAATACATAGAGACTAAACAGCATCCTTCTAAAGAATGAATGGATCAACCAGGAAATTAAAGAAGAATTGAAAAAATTCATGGAAACAAATGATAATGAAAACACAACGGTTCAAAATCTGTGGGGCACAACAAAGGCAGTCCTGAGAGGAAAATATATAGCGGTACAAGCCTTTCTCAAGGAACAAGAAAGTCTCAGGTACACAATCTAACTCTACACCTAAAGGAGCTGGAGAAAGAACAAGAAAGAAACCCTAAACCCAGCAGGAGAAGAGAAATCATAAAGATCAGAATAGAAATCAATGAAATAGAAACCAAAAAAACAATAGAACAAATCAACGAAACTAGGAGCTGCTTCTTTGAAAGAATTAACAAGATTGATAAACCCCTGGGCAGACTCATCAAAAAGAAAGGAGAAAGGACCCAAATAAATATAATCATGAATGAAAGAGGAGAGATCACAATTAACACCAAAGAAATACAGACAATTATAAGAACATACTATGAGCAACTCTACGCCAACAAATTTGACAATCTGGAAGAAATGGATGCATTCCTAGAGACATATAAACTACCACAACTGAACTAGGAAGAAATAGAAAGCCTGAACAGACCCATAACCAGTAAGGAGATTGAAACAGTCATCAAAAATCTCCAAACAACACAAAACCCAGGGCCAGATGGCTTCCCGGTGGAATTCTACCAAACATTTAAAGAAGAACTAATTCCTATTCTCCTGAAACTGTTCCAAAAAATAGAAATGGAAGGAAAACTTCCAAACTCATTTATGAGGCCAGCATCACCTTGATCCCAAAACCAGACAAGGATCCCATCAAAAAAGAGAACTACAGACCAATATCCTTGATGAACACTGATGCAAAAATTCTCACCAAATACTAGCCAATAGGATTCAACAGTACATTAAAAGGATTATTCACCACGACCAAGTGGGATTTATTTCAGGGCTGCAAGGCTGGTTCAACATCCGCAAATCAATCAATGTTATACAACACATTAATAAAGAAAGAACAAGAACCATATGATACTCTCCATAGATGCTGAAAAAGCATTTGACAAAGTACAGCATCCCTTCCTGATCAAAACTCTTCAAAGTGTAGGGATAGAGGGCACATACCTCAATATTATCAAAGCCATCTATGAAAAACCCACTGCAAATATCATTCTCAATGGAGAAAAACTGAAAGCTTTTCCACTAAAGTTGGGAACACAGCAGGGATGTCCATTATCACCACTGCTATTCAACATAGTACTAGAAGTCCTAGCCTCAGCAATCAGACAACAAAAGGAAATTAAAGGCATTCAAATCGGTGAAGAAGAAGTCAAACTATCACTCTTTGCAGATGATATGATGTGATACTCTATGTGGAAAACCCAAAAGACTCCACTCCAAAACTGCTAGAACTTGTACAGGAATTCAGTCAAGTGTCAGGATATAAAATCAATGCACAGAAATCCGTTGAATTTCTCTACACCAACAATAAGACAGAAGAAAGAGAAATTAAGGAGTCAATCCCATTTACAATTGCACCCAAAACTATAAGATACCTAGGAATAAACCTAACCAAAGAGGTTAAGAATCTATACTCAGAAAACTAAAGTACTCATGAAAGAAATTGAGGAAGACACAAAGAAATGGAAAAATATTCCATGCTCCTGGATTGGAAGAATAAATATTGTGAAAATGTCTATGCTACCTAAAGCAATCTACACATTTAATGCAATTCCTATCAAAGTACCATCCATTTTTTTTTTCAAAGAAATGGAACAAAGAATCCTAAAATTTATTTGGAACCAGAAAAGGCCTCGAATAGCAAAAGGAATATTGAAAAAGAAAGCCAAAGTCGGTGGCATCACAATTCCAGACTTCAAGCTCTATTACAAAGCTGTCATCATCAAGACAGTATGGTACTGGCACAAAAACAGACACATAGATCAATGGAACAGAATAGAGAGCCCAGAAGTAGACAGTCAACTCTATGGTCAACTAATCTTTGACAAAGCAGGAAAGAATGTCCAATGGAAAAAAGACAGCCACTTCAACAAATGGTGTTGGGAAAATTGGACAGCCACATGCAGGAAAATGAAATTGGATCATTTCCTTACACCAAACACGAAAATAGACTCAAAATGGATGAAGGACCTCAATGTGAGAAAGGAATCCATCAAAATCCTCGAGGAGAACACAGGCAGCAACCTCTTCGACCTCAGCCGCAGCAACATCTTCCTAGGATCATCGCCAAAGGCAAGGGAAGCAAGGGCAAAATGAACTATTGGGATTTTATCAAGATCAAAAGCTTTTGCACAGCAAAGGAAACAGTTTACAAAACCAAAAGACAACTGACAGAATGGGAGAAGATATTTGCAAACGATATATCTGATAAAGGGTTAGTGTCCAAAATCTATAAAGAACTTAGCAAACTCAACACCCAAAGAATAAATAATCCAATCAAGAAATGGGCAGAGGACATGAACAGACATTTCTGCAAAGAAGACATCCAGATGGCCAACAGACACATGAAAAATGCTCCATATCACTCGGCATCAGGGAAATACAAATCAAAACCACAATGAGATATCACCTCACTCCAGTCGGAATAGCTAAAATTAACAAGTCAGGAAATGACAGATGCTGGCGAGGATGCAGAGGAAGGGGAACCCTCCTACACTGTTGGTGGGAATGCAAGCTGGTTCAACCACTCTGGAAAACAGCATGGAGTTTCCTCAAAATGTTGAAAATAGAACTACCCTATGACCCAGCAATTGCACTGCTGGGTATTTACCCTAAAGATACAAATGTAGTGATCCGAAGGGGCACGTGCACCTGAATGTTTATAGCAGCAATGTCTACAATAGCCAAACTATGGAAAGAACCTAGATGTCCATCAACAGATGAATGGATAAAGAAGAAGTGGTATATATACACAATGGAATACTGTGCAGCCATCAAAAGAAATGAAATCTTGCCATTTGCAATGACATGGATTGAACTAGAGGGTATCATGCTTTGTGAAATAAGTCAATCAGAGAAAGCCAACTCTCATATAATATCCCTGATATGAGGAAGTGGAGATGCAACATGGAGGGTTAAGGGGTAGGAGAAGAATAAATGAAACAAGATGGGATTGGGAGGGAGACAAACCATAAGTGACTCTTAATCTCACAAAACAAAATGAGGGTCTCTGGGGGGAGGGGGGTTGGGAGAGGGGGGTGGGATTATGGACATTGGGGAGGGTATGTGCTATGGTGAGTGCTGTGAAGTGTGTAAGCCTGGCAATTCCCAGACCTGTACCCCTGGGGATAAAAATATACTATATGTTTATAAAAAAATAATAAATTAAAAAAATGAAAAGAGGGATCAGCATAAGGATCTACTTAGAGAGAAAGAAGACATTGAATTTAGTGTATACAGGGCAAGTTGATAATAATAGTTGAAAATTCATGGGAAAATATCTCAAATCAGGAGGAGGTAAATATTTGTGAATTATCTTGATAAATAGTTATGTGATAAGTGCCTCTTCTACAATCACATTTAGAATCACTGCAATTAAACTAATGATTCAGATTAGGTTTAGAGTGATAATAAAAAATAATCTATAGTTTTCTTTATCCTATTCTATATCTTACATACTATAAGCTGTGGAACTCTAAAAATAGACTAATTAGTCTGGTAAATATTTGGATTGCAAGATAATTTGCTTTTCTTTATTCTATCTCTCTGCTTCAGTTATACTTTCTAGGCAAAGAACATTAGCATTAGAATCACCACTTTAAGCTTTGAGTTGAAAACATTTTATTGGTTGACTGAACTTATCATCCATTAGGAATGTCCACATCTGGTCAGATGGAGAGTTCAGTGTTTGCATTCCCCACTCCACACTGCTGAGTTCAGATACTTTATTGGCTAGTTTACAAAGCTTTGCTTTTTTATAGCTATTCAATGTAAAGGCTTATATAGCATATACCTCCCTGAAGCAGTTTCTCTCTCATACCATCTGTAATGAGAGGATCATTTACACTACATAAAACCACGGCATCTGGAAAGGAAAACTAATGTGATAAAATCAGTTGACTACCAAGAATGGCCATATTTTGGTTTTATTTTGGGGGAAATTATTTAATACTAAAATGAAATTTAAAAAACCAGTGTTAAGCAAAAACATGAATAAGTTAACACCAGCATATTTTTAATGGTTTCAACCATATAAGGTTTTCTAGGGGACAAAAATCCAAATAATCAGAAACTGCACATTTTAGGGAGACACAAGGCAAGCATTTGGAGGGCAAAAAAATTGAGTTTGTAATGAATGCCAACATTAGTCTTTAAAATAAATTTGGAGGTTGTGACAAGACCCTCATCCCCACACATGTACCTCTTTTTCACATCTATATGAAAGCCAAGCAGCAGTTGTAGATATTGAAGACAAATGGAGATCAGCTGTAAAGATTTTTGGGATTATATATTCTTCAGAGAAGTTTGAGATGCACTTGTTTACTTAGATACCTATCACTGGGCTTACTATGATCCAGGCACATAGGCCCGGCACCGAGGGAACATATTTGAATAATGCAGGAACAGTCATTTCCTTCCTTACATTTTAGTGAGAGAGGAGCAAAATGATTTAGATGCTGCAACAGAAAAAAATAATGTGATAAGGTAGGGAGTGACTGTTAGATGGTTGAGTTGAGATGGCTGCCGAAGATAGATCAGTCCAGAATAGACCTCTATTGGAGAGGAAATATAGGATGACATCTGAATGAACACTGGGAGATAGCCAGGCAAAGAGTCTGGCTTTTGGGAGAGAAGACATTGAGCCCTGATTAAGAGAAAGACTAGAGAGTATCAAGGAAAGGAAATCAAATAAAGGAAGGCAAGTGTGAAATCAGACCCTGGACAAGATAAGAAGAAGTTTAGTTTAGAAGAAGGAAATTTAGTTTAGAAGATTTTCGAAGTTTAGAAGAGTTTAGAAGGAAGAGTTTAGTACTGGGACAGAACACAGTCTTTGGAGAAAATTTCCGTCACTCTGACAATCCTATTTCTGTGATATCTACTTTTTTGTATGTATATGAAAATAACACACACACACATATAATTATAGAATTTTACATATAAGTGCATAAATTTTTAAAAATTCAAAAATCTCCTGTTACTTTAACAAGTCATCCCAAATCTGATATTGCCCTGTATTTAATAGCTCCTTCAGTTCCCACTGTCTCATGGAACAGTGATTCTCAATAGGCAACATACTTATAGGAGAGGGAAATGTAAAAATGCCAGTGAGATTTTTTTTAAATTTAATTTTAATTTTTCAGTGTTCCAAGATTAATTGTTTATGTACCACACTCAGTACTCTGTGCAGTATGTTCCCTCCTTAATACCCACCACCAAGGTCACCCAACCCCCCACCCTTCACCCTTCCAAAACCCTCAGTTTGTTTCTCAGAGCCTACAGTCTCTCATGGTTCATCTCCCCCTCCGATTTCCCCCAATTCACTTTTCCTTTCCTTCTTCTAATGCCTTCCATGTTATTCCTTATGTTCCACAAGTAAGTGAAACCATATGATAATTAACTCTTTCTGCTTGACTTATTTCACTCAGCATAATTTCCTCCAGTCCCATCCATGTTGATACAAAAGTTGGGTATTCATCCTTTGTGATGGAGACATAATGGACCATATCGTCTTTATCTTTTTTATCTGTTGAAGGGCATGTGAGATTTTTGATAATGATGATTGAGGAAACTAGGCAAACGCCATTGATGCAATGCATAGGACAGTCCTGCAAAACAAGAAATTTTCTCACAGACCTCATAGATTATAAATATTCTTTGGCCAAAACCTATCTCAAATGTTAAGTGTCTGCACATCTGGAGACAAAAATTATAGGTAATTTCATAAAGTCTACTGGTTTAGGAGAAAGTCAGTATATAGACAGAAGATTAATTAGAATAAATGTATTTTATTGGTGCTATTAGACATTTAAATTCACTAAGGGCATCACATCTAGTTTGTAAGTAAGTGTGTGACTTTGATGCCATTACTTAGTAGTAAACAAATGGAAAGTGAGATATTCTTACTGATTGGGTAAGATTTGATAATATTAAATATTTACTTTTATTAGTTTGTTATATTACTTTTATTAGTTTGTTAATACTTTCATTGACCACATGAGATGGGTATCTCACATCTTAATTTTTTCAATTTTGCAGTCAATTAACATGGAAATTTTTACTTGACATCTTTTTTTTAAATTTTCCCTTCCTCTTCATGTACAAGTAAGATTAGATTATCAATACTTATTTTAATACAAGTTTACATTTAATACCCATTTAATTTTGTATTTTATTTTCCTTTATTTCATGTGCAGAATAACTTCTGGGCTTCTATCCTTAAATAAAAACACATTCATTATAAATTGGCAAAAGCATTTGATTATTTCATTACATATCCTACATTAATCATATCATAGGATTTGTAAAGGCTTATTTTATCTCTTAATTTCATTTCAGGATAGCAAAAGGGAAAAATGTAAAATTATTATTAGTAAAAGGAGCTTGTATCTAATGTAACTGAAAAATTAGAGAATAGGAATGTGCATTTTGGAAAAGACACATTTGAAATATATATTTATTTTTGAAACATATATTTTAGAAGTTGCATTTGGACTGGTTTTTACGCAGTGCGCTCAAATTAAAAATTAATTGCAACTTCAGATATTGTTAATAAAAATTCTTTAAAAATGTTCCTGATTCTGACTGGAAAAAAGTTCACTTAGATAAAATACTCTCAACATTTTATGAATTATAGTGAGGACTTAATACCTATACAATTAATTTTATTTTATTCATGTAAATATGATAGTAGAAAATAAAAATGTGTTTCTTTTCCTTATGTTTCTTATAAACCTTGATTACACATAGAGTTTGAAATATCTTACCTTCAAATTATCCACACATCAAACTCTAAGTATAGATTAGAGATGAAATTTTCTTCATCTATACGAAGTTTTCTTTATTTGCACTACTTCTAATAACAGTTTGCAAAAATAAGCAATTAATACATTTTATTTCCTTCATGCTTGTGTGTGGTTTCTATTTCTGGAATATTGTATGGAAAACTGTCTAGGGGCACCTGGGTGGCTCAGTAGGTTAAGCATTTGAGTCTTGATTTTGCCTCAGGTCATGATCTCAGGATCCTGAGATAGAGCCCAAGTCAGGCTCAGTGCTCAGGGTGGAGTTTGCTTGTCCCTCTCCCCCTGCTCCTCCCATCTCTTCCTCTCTCTGTCAAGTGAATGAATAACATCTGAAAGAAAGAAGAAAGAAAGAAGGAAGAAAGAAAAATAAAAACTGTCTATTTGAGCTGGTGTAAATGAAAGTCTAGAAAACTATGTCATTCAATATAGAATGTCCATAGAATCATCTCAACAGTTTGGGAAATTTGCCAAATAATATGCAGCCTAGAAATTATATTCTCATCACCCAAAATCAGGTAAATTTGTAAAATCCCTCTGGTGGCAATATAACACAGGTGGAACATTTGTGTAGATAAAATTCTAACAGTCATTAAGCATTTTGAAGAACAGATAGTTTTCTTTCTTTTTCCATAAATCTGGAGAGCTCTTATTAAGAATAGAAGGAACTAAATGTTCATACACATGCATTTGATGAACACTGTATTTGGCTTACCATTATGCAAAATAATATGGGAGGTGGCACAGCATGGCTGCAAGGAGGGTAAAGGAAAATTGCACAGTCAGAAAATGAACAAGAACCTGACTTATGCTAGAACACAGAACAGATGTAAATAAATATGTTAACATTTACACACTGAGGTTGGATGGGCCTGGTAATAGGAGGTATAGTATGTAGCCACACTGTATCTGACACGTAACCACACCTTTTATGATCAGTAATTTAATATATGCCAGCCTCTTCATGTGTATTATTTATTAACTTGTATATCTTTTCATTGACAATTGCTGTGTAACTATCAAAAAGGGGCTACATATAACTATTTTATCATTGAGTCAGAGAGAGTGGAATAGTTAAAAAGCAATGAGCCTGGCTGAAAAATGAATAAAAGTTTTCATAATCATCTTATTGAATGTTTATTGCATATATATAATTTTCTTTATTTTAAGATTTTATTTATTTGACAGAAAGAGACACAGTGAGAGAGGGAACACAAGCAGTAGGGGAGGGACAGGGAGAAGCAGGCTTCCCGATGAGCAGGGAGCCTGATGCAGGGCTCGATTCCAGGACTCTGGGATAGTGACCCTAGCCAAAGGCAGACACTTAACTGACTGAACCACCCAGGTGCCCCATATATGTAATTTTCTAACAATATTGTGGTATAGGCATTAATTTCTCTAATTTACATTAAATGAACTTGATAACTTATTCAAGACCACATGACTATACTACTAATGCCAAGATTTGAAATGACCTAATCTGATCTCAAAAACCATAAGCTTGTCCTCAAAAATCCAAACCAGGTTTCCACTCCATCAGTTCTTTGGGGAGATTTTGATTTATTGATGTCTTTCCTTTTTTATAAGAACTAAATGCTAATTGCCATGATTTTGCCTGACACATAATGTTCACCAAGGGTTAGCTATTGTTCCTTCTATTCATCAGGAGAGAATTTAAGAAGTTTATTGAATATTTTCAAGTGTTTTACTCATATATTATCAGATGGCCCCTGATTCCTATGCCTTTGCTTAAGTAAAAGAATAGTAACAAAGTTTTCTGTATGGACTACAGTCAATTCTAATGCAGTTCTAACTATACTCTGATTAGGATGGTAAACTAGTTTTGATAGTTGGAAAATCACTTTGGTAATCATGTTTATTAATAATCATTAGATCTTAAGCTGCTCATTAGGACAAGTGTACATGATAAACACAAGGTGATGCTGAAAATCTGTTGTATATTGAAATGAATTTATTTGATTTGCCTAGTCTACCCCCCTCCCCTGCTGTGTATTCTTACATGTAACTGATGGCTTCATTAACTGTACATTGCAGTGCACTTAGCTAATTTATTTCATACTTTCTTTTTGAAATTCATACAGATTTGCAATGAATTAAGATAGGTTAAGAGATAGACATCAAATTTAATCTTATTGAATACAACATTTTGTAAAATATACAGTAAAACAACTTGGGGTCTGTTAGACCAATTCCTATTTTTTTTTTCCTTTACTGGATCACTAAGACTCATATGCTGAAGTACTCTGTTATTGGTAACATCATTCTCATTTGAGACTTAGACATATTTAAAAAGAGTGAAAATGGTGTGTATTGGATGAGAGGCTTTATATCTTTAACTCTTAGATACTGTTTGGGAATGTATGTAAGTCAAAACCCATGTTATTTTAAGCCAATGGCATTCTGGGTCTCTAAAACTTGTGAGAAAGGGATAAAACTAGGAATAAGAGAAGCTTTGAATTTAAGAAATTTTCTTACTGTGGGATTAGCCACAAGCCCTCAAATGTGATATGAGTTGCTATGTATCTCCAAGGATATCTGAGCAGGTTAGAGGGCATCAGAGTAGAAGTCTGGGCAAGTGTGAAATCATTAAAAAGGTGGTTTAAAGCACAATTGTTAGTAATCTCCTTGGAGAAAGATCCCAGCTAGTTTATGCAGGGGAAGGATCCAAGTCTTGAATGCAAGGGAATGCACAGCATCTGGGAAAGGGCTCAGGTTTACAGAGAGGCTGATATGATTTCAGAACAGGGATCAAGCCCTAGTGGGTGGATGAAGATTGGGCCAGGGGCCTGGAATATATTCATAGGGAACCAGGTGGAGGAGTAATCATAAAACTATGAAAGGAAGTAAACCCAGAAGAAAGCTTCTTAAAACTGTGGACCTGTTACTGATTCTAGCTCTAGTCTGACATTCAGAAACACAAGGTCCAAATCCCAGCCACTCAAAAGGCTAAGTTTCTTGATATATTACCTCATTGGGTCAGTTGTAGCATGGGGCAGAAATTCTTGCCTTTGAATGAGGATGAAATAGTCTGGCAGGAAATAAGTATTCATTAGTGTAATCATTATTGGCACCATCTTTTCTAGTATTGCATGCATTAGCAATTTAAGTTGGTTTTATGTTATAAATTAATGTAAATATATAAAATGAACTTAAAATATGTTGTATCTAAGCTGGGGTCTAGAATCTTAAGCTTAAGAGGTTAAAATAGTGTCAACCTTCATTCAATCTCAGAGAAAGAGGAGTGAAGAGAAAAAAGTCAGACTTCTTACTGGAGGTTCCTATTCTCTTATATGAATCCCTTGAAGTTCTATGTATTGATTTAATGAAATTCAGGAGTTTATAGAGATAACAAAGTATAATTATCATTTTTAGTATAACATCTGCAGTGAACTCTGGGGGTAATGCTACTTAAACACAAAGAAATTATGAATCATTATATTAAGAAATATAAATAATTAGGTCCTCATGAAAAATTGTATACCTGTACCTAGATTCCAGAATATCCTCAAGCAAATATTCAGTGAAGATTCTCTGATACAATTCTCAAAGGCAACACAGAGAATACTAATATTGTGCTATAAACAGGCCTTTGTCTTCACCTCAGCCTAGCACTGCTGGTTCCTCTGAACTCACCTCCTAGTACTCTTGCCCCCTAGCTCACTGTCTCTAGCTACTCTGGTCTTCTGGAAGGTCATCATAGACTCTAGGTGCATTTCAGCATCTACATCAGCTGTTTCTTCTAGTGAATACTCTTTGTCCAACAACTTTATACGATTCCTTCAGCGGCCTCAAATTATTGTTAAATATCACCTGTTTAATGAAATCTATCTTATCCTCTCTGCTTAAAATTGTAACCCAGAAGTGGGATTGATAATCATATAGTAATTCTATTTTTAATTTGTTGAGGAACCACCACGCTGTTTTCCATGTAGGTTACAACATTTTACAACCCTAGCAATAGTGCAAAAGTGTTCCAATTTCTCCCCCTCCTCACTAACACATGTTTTCTATTCTTTGTTTTTTATAGTGGCCCTGATAATGGGTATGAGGTGATATCTCATTGTGGTTTTGATTTTCATTTCCCTAATAATCACAGCTGTTGAACATCTTTTCATATATTTATTGAACATATGTAATCTTGCTTTAGAGAAATGTCTATTTAAGAACCTTGCCCATTGCTTTTAACCAGGTAATTTTTTTTTTAATCATTGTTGAGTTGTAGGAGTTCATTTTATGTTTTGTATTTCAATTCCTTATTGATATTTGCAAATATTGTTTTCCCATTACATTGGTTGTCTGTAATTCTACTGACTATTTCCTTGATACACAAAAATTTTTAACTTTAATGTAGTCCCAAAAGAATAAAAAGCAGGATCTCAAAGAGATTTTGCACATCTTCACTGCAGCATTTTCCACAATAGCCATGAGATAGAAGCAAACCAAATGCCCCTTGACAAATTAAAGGATAAACATAATGTAATATACATACACAATGAAATATTATTTAGCTTTAAAGAAATAAAGAAATCTTGTCAGATGCTTTAATAGTAATGAACCCTTAGAACACTATGCTATTTTGTTTTGTTTTTGTTTGTTTCACATTTTTATTTAAATTCCAGTTAGTTAACATATAGTGTAATATTAGTTTCAGGAGTAGAATTTAGTGATTCAGCACTTACAAAATACCCAGTGCTCATCACAATAAATGCCCTAACACCCATCACCCATCTAATCCGTCTCCCCACCCAGGGTACAATGTTTGTTCTTTATTGTTAAGTGTCTATTTCCTGGTTTACCTCTCTCTCTTTTTCCCCAATGTTCATTTGTTTTGTACCTTAAATTTTACATACAAATGAGATCATGTGGTGTTTGTCTTTCCCTGACTGATTTATTTTGCTTAGCGTAATACCCTTTAATTCTATTCACGTCATTGAAAATGGCAAGATTTCATTCTTTTTGATGGCTGGGTAATATTCCATGGTATATGTGTCTTCTTTACCTGTTCATTAGTTAATGGACACTTGGGCTGCTTCCACATCTTGGCTATTGTTGATAATACAGCTATAAACATTGGGGTGCTTGTATCCCCATTGAATATGTGTTTTTGTATCCTTTGGGTAAGTATGTAGTAGTACAATTCCTAGATCATAGGGTAGTTCTATTTTCAACTTTTTGAGGGACCTCCTTACTGCTTTCCACAGTTGCTGCACCAGTTTGCACTCCCACCAAAAGTGTAAAAGGGTCTCCCTTTTGCTGCATCCTTGTCAACACCTGTTGCTTCCTGTGTTGTTAATTTTATTCATTCTGACAGGTGTGAGGTGATATCTCAATGTAGTTTTGAATTGTATTTCCCAGATGATGTGTGACATTGAGCATCTTTTCATGTGTGTGTTAGCCATCTGTATGTCTTCCTTGGAAAAATGTCTATTAATGTTTTCTGCCATTTTTAACTGGATTATTTGTTTTTTGGGTGTTGAGTTTGATAAGTTCTTTATAGATTTTGGATACTAATCCTTTAGTGACATGTCATTTACAAATATCTCCTCCCATTCCAAAGGTTGCCTTGTTGATTGTTTCCTTTACTGTGAAGAAGATTTTTTATCTTGATGATGTCCCAATAGTTTATTTTTGCTTTTGTTTCCCTTGTCTTTGGAGACCTGTCTAGCAAGAAGTTGCTGTAGCTAAGGTCAAAGAGGTTACTACCTGTGTTCTCCTCTAGGATTTTGATAGTTTCCTGTCTCACATCAAGGTCTTTTATCCAATTTGAATTTATGTTTGTGTATGTTGTAATAAAGTGGTCCAGTTTCATTCTTTTGCATGTTGCTGTCCAGTTTTCCCAATACCATCTGTTGAAGGGACTATCTTTTTTCCATTGGATATTCTTCCCTGCTTTGTCAAAGATTAATTGACCAGGGAGTTGTGAGTCCATTTCTGGGTTTTCTATTCTGTTCCATTGATTTTTGTGTCTTTTTTTTTTTTTTGTACCAGTACCATACTGTCTTGATCACTACAGCTTTGTAGTATAACTTGAATTCCAGAATTCTGATGCATCCAGGTTTGCTTTTCTTTTTCAAGATTTCTCTGGTTATTCAGGGTTTTTGGTGGTTCCATACAAAGCTTAGGATTATTTGTTCTAGTTCTGTGAAAAATTTGGGTGGTATTTTGATAGAGATTGTGTTAAATGTGTAGATTGCTTTGGGCAGTATAGACATTTTAACAATATTTGTTCAACCAATCCATGAGCATGAAATGTTTTTCCATTTTTTGGTGTCATCTTCAGTTTCTTCCACAGGTGTTTTAGAGTTTTTGTAGTATGGATCTTTTACCTCCTTGGTTAGGTTTAGTCCTAGATATCTTATAATTTTGGGTGCAGTTATAAATGGTATCAATTCCTTGATGTCTATTTCTGCTGCTTCATTATTGGTGTATGAAGTAAGCCAGCCACAAAAGATAAATAGTGTATGAGTCCATTTATCTGAAATATTAAAAATAGTCAAACTCATAGAAACAAAATGGAATGATGGTTACCTGAGACTGGAGGGAGGAGAAAATGGGGAGTCATTCAATGAGTATGAAGTTTTAATTTTGTAAAATAAAAATGTTCTAGAGATCTGTTCCATAATGTGAATCTACTTCACACTGCTGAACTGTACATTTAAAAATAGTTAAGATGGTGAATTTTATGTGCTTTTAACCACAATTTTAAAATTTGCAACCCATTTCTTCTAAATTTTGCAATCCTGATCATTGTTTTTCATTGCTTTGTTTTGTTGGTGTTTTTATTTCTTTTTATTTATTTTTTTACAAAACCTTGTGTCAAGGGCTGATTTTCAATATGCAGTGAGAGAGTTCCTCTGCTACATACAAAACCCCAACCAAGGAGTAGGTCATCTACAAATAGCTTAGCAGTAGGTTGTCCATGAACACACATTGCATGACAGGAATCCTGATTATTCTTACCCTTCTTTGATGTTTCCACAGAACACATTACCTTTTAATATATGATAGAGTTTTCTTATATTTTATGATCTGTCTTTCCACTGTCCCTGTCCCTACTCAATATCCCAATATAATGAAGATTTTACACAGACATGCATTTTTTGTTTTATTTACTGAGGTATTCTTTTTTTTTTTTTTTTTTTTTTTGAGAGAGAGTATGTGTGATGGGTGGATGGGGACAGAGGGAGAGATAGAGAGAACATCTTAAGCTGGGTGTGAAGCCTGGTATGTGACTCTCACAACCCTGGGATATTCTTGAATAATGTCTGTCTCAAATGAATTTCTTTTTAAGATTTTATTCATTTATTTGACAGAGAGAGACACAGTGAGAGAGGGAACACAAGCAGGGGTGGTGGGAAAGGGGGAAGCAGGCTTCCTGCTGAGCAGGAAGCACAATGTGGGGCTCGATCCCAGGACCCTGGGATCATGACCTGAGCTGAAGGCAGATGCTCAACTGACTGAGCCACCCAGGTGCCCCTCAAATGAATTTTTAATGAATATTTGTTTGCTGCAAGAATGGAACCCAAAATTTCAGTTAAAAATTACTAAAACATATCTTCCTTATTCATTCATCTTCTGATGGAAACTTGGGCAGCTTTCATATCTTGGCTATGATGAATTGTGTTACAATTAATATTGGGGTACATATATCTTTTTGAACTACTGTTTTTATTTTCCTTACCAATTTAAATTTCTACCTACAGTGCACTGGGGTTCCTGTTTTTCCACATCCTTGTGAATACCTTTTACTTCTTGTCTTTTTGACTCTAACCATTCTGACAGGTATAAAGTGCTATCTCATTGTGGTTTTGATTTGCAGTTCCCTGATGATTAGTGATGCTGAGCATCTCTTCATGTGCCTACTGACTACCTATATGTCTTCTTTGGAAAAGTGTTTATTCAGATCCTCTGTCAATTTTTAACATATTATTTATTGATTGATTTTTTGGGTGTTGAGTTGTATAAGTTCTTTATGTATTTTGGATACTGTGGCATACAATATTCAAATACACACACACATGGAAAGGAATAGTAGTCATAAAAAAGAATGAGGTCTTGCCATCTGCAACAACATAGATGAATCTAGAGGGTATTATGGTTAGGGAAATAAGTCAGACAGAGAAACAAATACCATATGAGTTCACTCATATGTAGAATCTAAAACACAGAATGAATGAGTAAATGAACAACTGATGCATTACACCTATAGATACAGAAAACAAAACAATGTAGTTAGGTAGAGGGGAGTGAGAGTATGGGCAACATGGATGAAGGGGAGTGGGAGATACAGATGTCCAGTTATGGGATGAATAAGTCACAGGAATAAAAGGTACAGCATAGGGAATATAGACAATAGCATTGCTTGGTAACAGAGGATAGCTACACTTGTGGTGAGCATAGCATAATGTATAGAGTTGCTGAATCACTACATTGTACACCTGAAACTAATGTAACATTGTGTGTTAACTGTACTCAAATTAAAAAAAAAAAAGAAAATCATAAGAAAAATAATAAAAAAAACTTTACACTTTAAGAAAGATTTACTGAACACAAGAGGAAACAAGCCAGATTAAGTGAGAATAACTATATATTGGAGAATTCAATTCACAAAACTTCAAATACTATAATTTTTGGCATACTTTGCAACTCAAATGCCAAACCAGATTTAAACATACAGGATATTTATGGGTGGAAATGTTGATAATGGGTAAAGGAGAATGATCAAGAGTAGATGTGTTATAATTATGAAAGAGAGAAGAAAAAATTGGTATGAAAGACTTAGACAACCTCGAATAAATGTTTGAGGAACTCAATGGAAGAGTCCTTCATAGAACAACAATGCACTGTCTCTTGTGCATGACTAGAGTCACTGTGCCCAGTCAAATAAGGAAATTTTGTTAGTATGATATTCTAGAGAATCCAAAGGGGCAGCAGCAGGTTGTTTCTGCAGTGAGTTCAACTAGATTTATGTGGCACACATCTCTGCACTTCAAGAGTTATAAAAAAGTAAAAGTAAAGAGAGGATAAAAAGTATGAAAATTAATTAAATTTGAAAAAGATCCAGTTAAAATTCTAGAAGTGAAAGAAAATGGGACTGGTAAGAAAAGAGAATGCATAAATTAAATAGCAGCTTAGAGAGATATAAAGAAGAGTTCAAGAATTAAAAGGATCAGTTGACTGAGTAACTAAGAATACAACATAGAGAAAGAAGAATGAAAAAGCAGAGTTTAAGAGACATAGAACATCAAGAGTTCTAGTGTATCCTAATCTAAATTTCAGAGGAGAAAAGGGAAATTGTGGTGAGGTGCTCTTAGGAGAAATAATGACTAAGAAATTTCTTGAATTGTTTAGTGAATCCAATCCATCTCTTCAGGAAGTACAACATATCCCAAACTGTGTTAAATAAGGTGAACCATTAATCAGACACAATAATTAAAAGTGTGTTATAAAAAAAGTCAAAAGAGAAAAAAAAATTAAGATAGCTACAAAGATTGGGCAGATTATCTACTTACTGTTTCCTTCCTAAAAGCAACAAAAGAATATGTAAGGCAATGAAATAATACTTTGGAAGAACAAAGTGTCAATTTACAACTGCATATATATTTTAAAGAAGAAGGTGAATTGGGAGAGGAGTCAAGATGGCGGGCTGAGACTACTTCAGGTAGCAGGAGATCAGCTAGATAGCTTATCTAAAGATTGCAAACACCTACAAATCCAACGGGAGATCAAAGAGAAGAAGAATAGCAACTCTAGAAACAAAAAATCAACCACTTTCTGAAAGGTAGGACTGGTGGAGAAGTGAATCCAAAGCAACTGGAAGATAGACCGCGTGGGGAGGGGCCGGCTCCCGGTGAGCAGCAGAGCAACGGAGCACAAAATTGGGACTTTTAAAAGTCTGTTCCGCTGAGGGACATCGTTCCAGAGGCTTAACCGGGGTAAAGCCCGCGCGGGGTCAGCGTGGCCTCAGGTCCCGCAGGGTCACAGAAGGATCGGGGGTGTCTGAGTGTTGCAGAGCTTACAGGTATTAGAACGGGGAAGCCGGCTACAGAGACAGAGCTGAGGAGTGAGCTCTAAACTCGGGGTTACCTTGAACTGGTCGCAGGCTCAGTCAGCTCGGAGCGCGGCCAGAGGCCAGGGTGAAGGGAGTAATTGGGCACTGTTCTCTGAGGGCGTACTGAGGAGTGGGGCCCCGGGCTCTCGGCTCCTCCGGGCCAGAGACTGGGAGACCGCCATCCTCATTCCCGTCCTCCAACTCTACGGAAAGCGCTGAGGGAACAAAAGTTCCCAAAAGCAAACCGGAGCGGATTACTTAGCCCAGCCCCAGGTAAGGGTGGTGCAACTCTGCCTGGAGCAAAGACACTTGAGAATCACTACAATAGGCCCCTCCCCCAGAAGAGCAACAAGAAACCCAGCCAGGACCAAGTTCACCTACCAAGGAGTGCAGTTTCAATACCAAGGAGAGAAGCGGAATTCCAGAGGAGGAGAAAGCAAAGCCGGAGCTCATGGCTTTCTCCCCAAGATTCTTTAGCCTTGCAGTTAATTTTTTTTTCTTTTTCAATTTTTTTCTCTTCTTCTGCTAAAGTTTTTAAACTTTTACCCTTTTCTTTTTTAATGTTTTATAACTAGTTTATCTAATATGTTTTTCCTTTTTATATACTTTCTTTATTCATTTCTTCTTTTAATTGTTTAATTTTTTTTCTTTCTGAACCGCTTTTAATCCCCTTTCTCCCCCCTCATGATTTGGGATCTCTTAGATTTGGTTAAAGCATATTTTCCTGGGTTGTTGCCACCCTTCTAGTATTTTACTTGCTCCTTCATATACGCTTATCTGACAAAATGACAAGGCAAGAAAATTCACCACAAAAAAAAAGAACAAGAGGCAGTACAAAGGCTAGGACCTAACAATAAAGACATTGGTAATATGTCAGATCTAGAGTTCAGAATGATGATTCTCAAGGTTCTAGCCGGCTCAAAAAAGGCATGGAAGATTTAGAGAAACCCTCTCAGGAGATAAAAAGCCTTTCTGGAGAATAAAGAACAAATCTAACCAAGTTGAAATAAAAAAAGCTATTCATGAGTGCAATCAAAAATAGAGGCTCTCATTGCTAGGATAATGAGGCAGAAGAAAAGAATTAGTGATATAGAAGACCAAATGACAGAGAATAAAGAAGCTGAGCAAAAGAGGGACAAACAGCCACTGGACCACGAGGGCAGAATTCGAGAGATAAGTGACGGCATAAGACGAAACAACATTAGAATAATTGGGATTCAAGAAGAAGAAAGAGAGAGGGGAGCAGAAGGTATATTGGAGAGAATTTCCCAATATGCAAAGGGAACAAGCATCAAATCCAGGAGGTGCATAAAACCCCCTCAAAATCAATAGGAATAGGTCCACACCCCTCACCTAATAGAAAAAAATTTACAACTCTTAGTGACAAAGAGAGATCCTGAAAGCAGCCCGGGAAAAGAAGTCTGTAATATACAATGGTAAAAATATTAGATTGGCAGCAGACTTATCCACAGAGACCTGGCAGGCCAGAAAGAGCTGGCATGATATATACAGAGCACTTCAATGAGAAAAACATGCAGCCAAGAATACTATATCCAAGCTAGGCTATCATTGAAAATAGAAGGAGAGATTAAAAGCTTCCAGGACAAACAAAAACTGAAAGAATTTGCAAACACCAAACCAGCTCTACAGGAAATATTGAAAGGGGTCCTCTAAGCAAAGAGAGACCCTAAAAGTAGTAGATCAGAAAGGAACAGAGACAATATACAGTCACAGTCACCTTACAGGCAATACAATGGCACTAAATTCATATCTCTCAATAGTTACCCTGAATGTTAATGGGCTAAATGCCCCAATCAAAAGACACAGGGTATCAGAATGGATAAAAAAACAAAACCCATCTATATGTTGCCTACAAGAAACTCATTTTATACCCGAAGACACCTCCAGATTTAAAGTGAGGGGGGGGAAGAATTTACCATGCTAATGGACATCGGAAGAAAGCAGGAATGGCAATCCTTATATCAGATCAATTAGATTTTAAGCCAAAGACTATAATAAGAGATGAGGAAGGACACTATATCATACTCAAAGGATCTGTCCAACAAGAAGATCTAACAATTTTAAATATCTATGCCCCTAACGTGGGAGCAGCCAACTATATAAACCAAGTAATAACAAAATCAAAGAAACACATCAAACAATAATACAATAATAGTAGGGGATTTAACACTCCCCTTACTGAAATGGACAGATCATCCAAGCAAAAGGTCAACAGGGAAATCAAGGCCTTAAATGACACACTGGACCAGATGGACATCACAGATATATTCAGAACATTTCATCCCAAAGCAACAGAATACACATTCTTCTCTAGTGCACATGGAACATTCTCCAGAATAGATCACATCCTCAGTCCTAAATCAGGTCTCAACCAGTATTAAAAGATTGGGATCATTTCCTGCATATTTTCAGACCACAATGCTCTGAAGCTAGAACTCAATCACAGGAGGAAATTTGGAAAGAACCCAAATACATGGAGACTAAACAGCATCCTTCTAAAGAATGAATGGGTCAACTAGGAAATTAAAGAAGAATTGAAAAAATTCATGGAAACAAATGATAATGAAAACACAACGGTTCAGAATCAGTGGGACACAACAAAGGCAGTCCTGAGAGGAAAATATATAGCGGTACAAGCCTTTCTCAAGAAACAAGAAAGGTCTCAGGTACACAACCTAACCCTACACCTAAAGGAGCTGGAGAAAGAACAAGAAATAAACCCTAAACCCAGCAAGAGATGAGAAATCATAAAGATCAGAGCAGAAATCAATGAAATAGAAACCAAAAAAAACAATAGAACAAATCAACAAAACTAGGAGCTGGTTCTTTGAAAGAATTAATAAGATCGATAAACCCCTGGCCAGACTTATCAAAAAGAAAAGAGAAAGGACCCAAATAAATAAAATCATGAATGAAAGAGGAGAGATCACAACGAACACCAAAGAAATACAAGCAATTATAAGAACATACTATGAGCAACTCTACGCCAGCAAATTTGACAATCTGGAAGAATGGATGCATTCCTAGAGACATATAAACTACCACAACTGAACCAGGAAGAAATAGAAAGCCTGAACAGACCCATAACCAGTAAGGAGATTGAAACAGTCATCAAAAATTTCCAAACAAACAAAAGCCCAGGGCCAGACGGCTTCCCAGGGGAATTCTACCAAACATTTAAAGAAAAACTAATTCCTATTCTCCTGAAACTGTTCCAAAATTAGAAATGGAAAGAAAAGTTCCAAACTCATTTTATGAGGCCAGCATCACCTTGATCCCAAAACCAGACAAGGATCCCATCAAAAAGGAGAACTACAGACCAATATCCTTGATGAACACAGATGCAAAAATTCTCACCAAAATACTAGCCAATAGGATTCAACAGTACATTAAAGGGATTATTCACCACGACCAAGTGGGATTTATTCCAGGGCTGCAAGGTTGGTTCAACATCCGCAAATCAATCAATGTGATACAACACATTAATAAAAGAAAGAACAAGAACCATATGATGCTCTCAATAGATGCTGAAAAAACATTTGACAAAGTACAGCATCCCTTCCTGATCAAAACTCTTCAAAGTGTAGGGATAGAGGGCACATACCTCAATATTATCAAAGCCATCTATGAAAAACCCACCGCAAATATCTTTCTCAATGGAGAAAAACTGAAAGCTTTTCCGCTAAGGTCAGGAACACGGCAGGGATGTCCGTTATCACCACTGCTATTCAACATAGTACTAGAAGTCCTAGCCTCAGCAATCAGACAACAAAAGGAAATTAAAGGCATCCAAATCGGCAAAGAAAAAGTCAAACTATCACTCTTCACAGATGATATGATACTCTATGTGGAAAACCCAAAAGACTCCACTCCAAAACTGCTAGAACTTGTAGAGGAATTCAGTAAAGTGTCAGGATATAAAATCAATGCACAGAAATCAGTTGCATTTCTCTACACCAACAACAAGACAGAAGAAAGAGAAATTAAGGAGTCAATCCCATTTACAATTGTACCCAAAACTATGAAATACCTAGGAATAAACCTAACCAAAGAGGTTAAGAATCTATACACAGAAAACGATAAAGTACTCATGAAAGTAATTGGGGAAAACACAAAGAAATAGAAAAATATTCCATGCTCCTGGATTGGATGAATAAATATTGTGAAAATGTCTATGCTACCTAAAGCAATCTACACATTTAATGCAATTCCTATCAAAGTACCATCCATTTTTTTCAAAGAAATGGAACAAATAATCCTAAAATTTATATGGAACCAGAAAAGACCTCGAATAGCCAAAGGAATATTGAAAAAGAAAGCCAAAGTTGGTGGCATCACAATTCCGGACTTCAAGCTCTATTACAAAGCTGTCATCATCAATACAGCATGGTACTGGCACAAAAACAGACACATAGATCAATGGAACAGAATAGAGAGCCCAGAAATAGACCCTCAACTCTATGGTCAACTAATCTTTGACAAAGCAGGAAAGAATGTCCAATGGAAAACAGACAGCCTCTTCAATAAATGGTGTTGGGAAAATTGGACAGCCACATGCAGAAAAATGAAATTGGATCATTTCCTTACTCCACACACGAAAATAGACTCCAAATGGATGAAGGACCTCATTGTGAGAAAGGAATCCATCAAAATCCTTGAGGAGAACACAGGCAGCAACCTCTTCGACCTCAGCCGCAGCAACATCTTCCTAGGAACATCGCCAAAGGCATGGGAAGCAAGGGCAAAAATGAACTATTGGGATTTTATCAAGATCAAAAGCTTTTGCACAGCAAAGGAAACAGTGAACAAAACCAAAAGACAACTGACAGAATGGGAGAAGATATTTGCAAAGGACATATCAGATAAACGGCTAGTATCCAAAACTCTATAAAGAACTTAGCAAACTCAACACCCAAAGAACAAATAATCCAATCAAGAAATGGGCAGAGGACATGAACAGACATTTCTGCAAAGAAGACATCCAGATGGCCAACAGACACATGAAAAAGTGCTCCATATCACTCGGCATCAGGGAAATACAAATGAAAACCACAATGAGATATCACCTCACACCAGTCAGAATGGCTAAAATTAACAAGTCAGGAAATGACAGATGCTGGCGAGGATGCGAAGAAAGGGGAACCCTCCTACACTGTTGGTGGGAATGCAAGCTGGTGCAACCACTCAGGAAAACAGCATGGAGGTTCCTCAAAATGTTGAAAATGGAACTACCCTATGACCCAGCAATTGCACTGCTGGGTATTTACCCTAAAGGTACAAACGTAGTGATCCGAAGGGGCACGTGCACCCAAATGTTTTTAGCAGCAATGTCTACAATAGCCAAACTATGGAAAGAACCTAGATGTCCATCAACAGACGAATGGATAAAGAAGAGGTGGTATATATACACAATGGAATACTATGCAGCCATCAAAAGAAATGAAATCTTGCCATTCGCGACGACGTGGATGGAACTAGAGGGTATCATGCTTAGCGAAATAAGTCAATCGGAGAAAGACAACTATCATATGATCTCCCTGATATGAGGGAGAGAAGATGCAACATGGGGGGGTTAAGGGGGTAGAAGAAGAGTAAATGAAACAAGATGGGATTGGGAGGGAGACAAACCATAAGTGACTCTTAATCTCACAAAACAAACTGAGGGTTGATGGGGGGAGGGGGGGTGGGGGGTGGGGTTATGGACATTGGGGAGGTATGTGCTATGATGAGTGCTGTGAAATGTGTAAACCTGGTGTCACAGACCTGTACCCCTGGGGATAAAAAGATATTATATGTTTAAAAATAAATAAATTAAAAAAAAAAAGAAGAAGGTGAATTAAACCTATACCCAGACAAAATGTGCTGAGGTACTTCATATTAACAAACTCTCACTAAAGTAATTTCTGAATGAAAAACAATCAAAAACACTTAGAGATCAATCTAACAAATATTCAATATGTATATTTGCATATATATTTTATAGAGGTAAAAATTAAAAAATAAAAACCCTGAAATCTTGTATAGCAGTTTAAAAAAATCAAGGTAAACATATAATCTTATATAACAATTAATCTCTTCATTGTACAAGAGGATAAGTGAATTAAAGCTTCTAATACATTTTCTTCCTAATGAAAAGAAAATCCATAGATGGGCTTTAATCTTTATTAAGTTAAATATGCATATTTAAAATGAATATGGCCACCATTAACTAATACACTAACTTTTTAACTATATTCACATAGTAATGTATCTTCAAGATATATGTAAGGCAAAATATTTGACAAAACTACAAGGACGAAATGACAACCACCTTGATGGAAACATTTTAACACAACATTTTCAGTGATGTAAAAATTAAAGTGACAGAAGCAGTCAGGGTAAGTGGAATGTTTTTCTTTTTCTCTAGCTCCGCAGCTTCATTTAGCTTAGGGGAGAAGTCTTTAAAAAAAAAGTCCTGTCAGATTTTAAATATCAGCTTCCAATTCAGCCAACTTCTGACCATGGAGCTACTTAAACAAAAACAAAAACAAACTTTCAAATATCTTATCAGATTTCAATCAGGACAAAAAGTAAATATTCCAGGCAGTATGGAACCTCCCACGATTAGAAGAGACAGCCTCAAATGGGAAAACATACTACTCCCCAGGAACTAGAGACACTCACAGATATTGAAAGAAAGAAAGAAAAAGAAAGAGAGAGAGAGAGAAAGAAAGAAAAGAAAAGAAAAAAGAAAAGAAAAGAAAAGAAAGACTGACAACATTGTTACCCTGAAAGGTGACAACAGTCGGCAGGACTGGTCACATTTGTGACCAGATGCAAATAGAGTAAGTGCAATCCACATTTCTGCCCACCCATATGTTTGGGCTCCCAACCTGCCCATTGAGCAGCCTGTATACCCAAGAACCAATCAGCTGCCTGTCCCAGGCAGGCAGAAAGCGAAGCCAAATTCTCAGGAAACAGAACAAGACAAACAAGAAGGCAATAACTGTGCCAAGGAGAGAAAAGGATCCATAGCCAGTGAGGGACAATGTGAAATTTTACCTTTCTCTCTTGCCTGGGCACTACAGAGATCCAGAAGAACTGACTCTGGTAAGAATTCTCATCCTTTCCTGCCTTCTCAAAGCTTTCCTAAGGTTCCACCTTTAGGTTCCGGAATGAATGGGTTTAAAGTAGAGAGTGGAAGGAACCTTGGTATCTACTGAATTTGGCAAGATTTTCCACTAATTTAAATTTTTAAAAAATTCAGATAGAGATTAGTAGACTGAGTACTGAGGTAAAGGAGGAGAGAGGGGAGAAAGCAGGTGTCACATTAGTCTGCAGTCTTTTGTTTTATGTACCTCTTGGATCTTTAATTTTTCTTTAACCTTTTGCAATTAATATTTTGATAAAGCTACTTGGGAATTTTGAAGTCTCTGATGGTTTCTGCATGCCAATTAAAATAGGTGTTACATTTTGTTTTTTGAGTTTTTTTTTTTTGTTTTGTTTTGTTTTGTTTTTTTGATTTGGGAATTCTTACTTTAAAGTGTACTACTTAAATGAACAATCTTGTCTAACTAGAATATTCCCCATAATGTCCATTGTAATTCTAGGTTAGCTTAGTAAGATTTTTCCATTTTATGTCTAAGAACCATAAGTTCTTAGACATAAAATAAGTGGGTGTCTCAGTTCTGTGAATCCTGAGGATCCCATTTCTTATCTAAGTCTTAGGTGTCTTGGAGCCAAATTAATACTTTTGAGGGATGTGCTGCTGGGTTCAGGATTTTGTGTTATATGCTGTACCTTGTTACATGGAGATTTTCTTAAGGTTGGCCGATGACCTAGTGTCAATTTAATCTATTTTGTGACCAACTTATTTTAGTATGGGTGTCTTTGAATTACGTGGCCAGTACTCTAACAGCTTTTAAGAGTTCAACCCCTCCACCAAGGCTTGGTTTCCCAGATTCCCATTAGCAATAGATCTATTATTTCCTTCAGAAGAGTACTTTATAATGATGGACACTTCTTATGGCTTTTAATAGTGTACTTGTGCCGCCTTAGATTTTACTTGGATTGTCAAAACAGTACAAATTTATTGTCTTATTATTTTTTTCCCAAGTTTTCCAGGGCTTTATGCTGTGGATTTATCTTGATGCTTTGCAAGTCCCATAATGGCTGCCACCTAATGTGGACTCCCAATGTAATTATCACAGAACCTTTCCAGGACTCTTATTTCTGGGGTGGATATATATATATTTATTTTATTTTAAAATATATTTTATTTTATTATTTATTTAATTTTATTTCTTCATTTATTCAATATTATTTATTTATTTAATGTTCTTTTATTTTATTTATTTTATTATAAAATATATTTTTAAATATAAATATCTATAATATTATAAATATAATATAAATATGTAATTATTTATATATTACATCATATATTACATATTGCATATTATGTATTATTATATTTATAAATCATATAAATATAAATATAAAATAAATAATAAATATCTATAATATTTATATTTATAAAATAAATATATTTTAAAATAAAATAATATATTTTAAAGTGGAATGTTCTTAACAGAGAGCTGCACACAAGGAACTGGGATTCAATCTGAGACTAACTTATAGTCCCCAGTAATGACAAGTGGGATAGTAAGCTCAAAGGGATCAGCTACTGCCTTGTCCTATAGGCTTTTAACTTCAGATCTCATTCTTCACTGCCAAAAACTTAGAAAATGGTCAAAGAAGGGTGCATGAGTGGTTCAGTTGGTTAAGCATTGACTCTCAGTTTCAGCTGAGGTCTTGAACTCATGGGTTATGAGATCGAGCCATTTGTTGGACACTCTGCTCAGCAGAGAGTCTGCTTGAGATTCTCTCCTTCTGTCCCTACCTCCACACATGTGCACTCTCACTCTCTCTTAATAAATAAATAAATAAATCTATCTCTTTTTTTAATGATCAAAGAAGACAATTAGATGGTACAAAAAAATGTAAATGTTTCATGAAGCGTGTAGTCTCCTTTTAGAGATCTGCCAAATGAAAAATGAAGGCCGACTACAGGAAGCCCTTATAGGACAGGGAATAAAGACAAAGAAGAGAAAAATAGAAAATATCTGATTGGCTGTACCACATTGTCCTACTTGTATGGGGTGAGCCTGCTCTGAGCCTGCTTAGAGTATGCTTGGAGTTTAAAGATTGGCTGACTGGATATGCTGCATTTCTGGACTAGCAGAGCATTTACAGGGACATAAAAATTTATCTAAGTTTTGGTTTGCTGACTAGGCCCCCAACCCCAGCAGGAGTGGCTCCATCTTGGGCATAGAAAGTTATTTTAAAAACAGGTATTAATTTAATTATTGATACAGTAAGTCAAGTATAATTTCTTTACTCCCCTACAGCAAATGTTCATTAGACGTTGGTATATAAATTATAGTGACATGCTTTGTGGGATTTAATGCCTTTTGAATTATCAATACATAAACATATTTTCAAATATACTTTAGTAAAATGTAGAATTCCTTCATGTAATTATATCAATGGTTTCTTTGATATAATTACGTCTAAAAGCAGTAGACTTAATATGTCTATTAAGAGTGTGGGAATCTGGGGCGCCTGGGTGGCTCAGTGGGTTAAGCCGCTGCCTTCGGCTCAGGTCATGATCTCAGAGTCCTGGGAGGCTCAGGTCATGATCTCAGAGTCCTGGGATCCAGCCCGGCATCGGGCTCTCTGCTCAGCAGGGACCCTGCTTCCTCCTCTCTCTCTGCCTGCCTCTCTGCCTGCTTGTGACCTCTCTGTCAAATAAATAAATAAAATCTTAAAAAAAAAAAAAAAGAGTGTGGGAATCTGCCTGGAGTTTTTTTTTTTTTTTTTTAAAGATATTATTTATTTATTTGAGAGTGAGAGAGAGAGATGAGAGAGAGAGAGCATGAGAAGGGGAAGGGTCAGAGGGAGAAGCAGACTCCCTGCTGAGCAGGGAGCCAGATGTGGGACTTGATCCCAGGACTCCAGGATCATGACCTGAGCCAAAGGCAATCGCTTAACCAACTGAGGCACCCAGGTGCCCTGACTGGAATTTTTATGGCTTATTTATTGTTGCTATTGAGTCCATGGCTAAGAAAAATCCATCTTAGCATTTCCCTATATATTCTTTTATCTATTTTGCATTTTGAAACCTGATCATTTTTTTCCAACATACTGAGGCTTATAATGACTTCCTTCTATAAATAGTTAAAATGAGAAAAATTAAAGATGAATCTCTAGAAAAACAATATGAATGAATGAAGTTATACCTATAGATATGATGTTTTCATTTATAAATTTAAGTGTTATTTAATATTTTGTTGTGGATATGCAATAGCTTCACCTTTACTTTTACATGTTTAGGGAAATTACCTGGAGTTGAATAATTATATTTATGAGATCATATTATTGTACACTCCCTTAGCTGTTGTACTTCTTTATAACACTTCTAACATTTATGATTAATAATTATTTCTTATATTTATCTTTCTTAGATAGTACTTGCTATTAATACTATTACTACTACTACTAAGAGGTTAACATTCTTAGCTCAGCTTTGATCTAAAACACTTTATGCTTATTATCATTTAATTTTCTCAACTATTAAAATGATGTTGTATATACCATTATAATACACATGTTATAAATAAACAAAGACAGAAAAGTTTAATAATACAATGTAATACAAAATTAGTGCACACACAGTGGGGCCAGGACTGTAACTCCAAGAGAGTAGGAAATATAGCTCACATATCTATAGGGTCTTGTTCAGTATCTTGTGCTTATGATGCTCAGGTAATATTAGGTAAATGAATAAATTAATGAGCATAAATTTAAGAAATACAACTTAATAGAGATTTGCACAACATATTTTTGCCTTGGCCGAATTTAAATAATGATTCAAGATCCAAAAATGATAATTTGATAAGTTCTCTGATTAGTCTGATTTTTCAATAAAGTCTTAGGTCATGTCCATATGGACACAATAAATGTCCTACACCATATTGAGTCTTCCTGTTCTGCTCTCTTCAGATAAATGTCATGCTGTTATATAATTGATTTGACTTCAGTGATATGAGCAAAATTAGATTCACCGGCTATCAAGTTTATTCAGAACTTAACTCTGAGGATACTTGTACCCAATTAATAGATAAAATCATTGGCTATTGGTAAAGTAAATACAGTTTTCTTACGTTTGAAAAAAGGGTGAACACCAGATTTTGTATAAACAGTTAAATAAGTAAAATTGATAATATGAGGTCATTTAGAAACATTTGCATTTGAGAGAAACCAAAGATAAAGGAGACAAAATCAAACATATTTTTTCTTTTAGTAATAAAATAGAGACAAGTCAATGAAAATGGGGGTTAGGAAAGGAGATACAGGAGTCTTTCCAACATTTAAAATGCACACTAATTGTTGTACTTTTCTGGGAAACTTACAAAACAAATTGAAACTGGGGAGGCCTAGGTAGCTCAGTTGGTTAAGCATCTGCCTTTGGCTCAGATCATGTTCCCAGGGACCTGGGATTGAGTCTTGCTTCAATCTTTCCCTTCTCCCTCTGCAGCTCCCCCTGCTTGTTCTTGCTCTCTTCATCTCTCTCTCTCACTCAAATAAATAAATAAATGATCTTTAAACAAACAAATAATACAAAATTGAAACCAAGTAATTCTACATCTTTCATTTTTCATACACTAAGACAAAACAATATTCTATAATAGGAATATATACTTTGATCTCTTAAGGAAACATTTGGTACTGAATGAAATAAAAACTTCATGAGTATCATTTATTTCTATGTTATCAGGAAAGTCAAGTTGATACAAACATCAAAGCTAACAAGGGGGTGAAATAAAGCAATTTACTTTTATTTCTAATCCTGTGGTAAAGTAACTCATATTAACTCTAAAATACTTAAGAAAAAAACCTAATTGATAATATACAACCCAATATTTATACACTTAACTCTAATAAAAAGAATGCTCAATATTATTAGCCAAAGGAGAAAAGGAAGAAGTTGAAGATGTAATAAATGTGCAAGTACAACTTGTTTTAAATTAAACATTCTAAAAAATGCACTCTTCTTTTAAAATGTAAAACAGTTTTACAGAGTAACTCTATTTTCACTTAAAATATTTACTCTGGGGCATTGCATGTGTCTCGTTGTTGATAAAGTTTTGTATGAGTAAATAACCAATGTTAATAATCAGATGTGAGATAAGTCACGTAGCCTTTGACAGATTTTCTTCATTAACATGCATCAGTGCAGGCTGAGGATTGAATTCATCCTGTCCTCCAAGATCTCCAAAATGAACACTTTGAAAAGGGGCCCCTTAAATCCAGTCATACAACTTATTTAAATTCCATCATCTCAAATTTGTGAAGATGAAAGACCCATCTCATAGGAAAGATCCCCTTAGGTGAATTAAGGGCAGTTTGACAGTCTGCACAAATGCAGAGACATTAGGCTGTTAAGTGGCCACATGTGTATACACATGTTTAGTGTTAAGGCCATAAAGCAAACATTAGCAATCAAGAACATCAAATTGATTTTGGAGCAAATGTCTTCCAAGACCCCACAAAATCTGGACAACAGCTTGGGAAACGTTCAGAAGAGTTTTTAGACAGTATGCCTCATTCTCAATTGCAAGAGATTGTGCTCATATGCTAAACGTGCTCAGGGACTACCTAAAAATTCATCCCTACCTTTGATAGAACCGAGAAGTGAAAATTACAAAATCTGTTTGTCATCACTGATCTCCATCATACTTCACCAGAAGACAGCAACCAGTAAGCCCCATCAAAACCTACTGGCTCTGCTGACACATTTAGAAATGTTAATGCATAATTTGCTATTATGCATTATTTTATGTGCAGACTCTCATTATCATAGCTGTATAATATGAGGCCCTCACACATATGCATACAGCATGTTCCCACCAGGCATAGTCGGTCATCTTTGGTAACTTAGGGATAATAACAATGTTGTTTTGTTTTGTTGTTATGGTTTCAGACAAACCTTTTCAAACTTATTATTTTGGCATAAAATGAACTCTGCACAATTGTGATTATCCAAATAATTTATTAAAATATATTTTAGTTAATTAAAATAGAATAGTGGTTTTCACTTTTTTCTCTTTTTTTTGTGATCAAAGAAATCTTTTATTCAAATAAACCTTACACAGATGAAACAGATAAGAAAAAAGGTCTTGTGGTTGAAGTGTGTGGGATGGAGAAAGGGCTACTTCACCTTCTTTGATGGCTGTTTTATTTTCACTGCAGCCACTAAGGCATTTTTAATTGCTTTAGGACCATGTACAACATTCTGGAAACTATTGATGTACAGGATGGGAGAAAAAACAGTATTTCTCTTCCTGAGTTAGAATAACTTTCAAACAGTAAATTATGTTATTACTGTAATGACAGAATACTTAATGAAAGTTACTTGAGGGGTGGCTGAGTGGCTCAGTGGGTTAAAGCCTCTGCCTTCTGCTCAGGTTATGATCCCAGGGTCCTGGGATCGAGCCCCGCATAGGGCTCTCTGCTCAGCAGGGAGCCTGCTTCCTCCCCTCTCTCTGCCTGCCTCTTTGCCTACTTGTGATCTCTGTCTGTCAAATAAATAAAGTCTTTAAAAAAAATAAATAAACACACTTTCTTTAAAAAAAAAAAAAGAAAGTTACTTGATGATATTCAAACAAAGAAAATCTCTCCCCAAGGATTAACTAACACTCATCTTCTGCATGAGACCCATGTTGAGGGGGCTACAGGCATTTTTAAATAAATGGACACTGACCTAGCCATTCATTTTAAGTCACGACCATAAGGCAGTACTTACCCTCTGTAGTGAGAATGGGCTAAATTCCAGATTTGGGACAACTGGGTTAAGAATCAAAATCAGGAAGTGACTTCACCAAAGAAGTGACATAAAGTATTGTTTACTAACAGAAAGTAGGGTTTAGTTTTCAGCCTTTACTCACTAAATAGGGACACCATGGCTAGCTGTGAACACTGACAATTTAAATCTTGGTCCTGGTCCTTGAATTATTACAGAAGCATGCTAGTCTTAGAAGCAAAGACATACCTGATTTGAGAATTTTGGAAGAACAGTCTTATCTACTACAGAGCTATGCTATCCTTGGCATTTGAGTTACCTCCCCTTTTATTGTCCCAGGGGCCAAGATTCACAAGATAAAGGCAATATTTTCAACCTCATTTAGCAAATGAAAATGAACTTATTAAATGCATCCCTAATGAAACAATGCACATGCCATACATGTGACCTAGAGAAAATTCATTTTTCTTCTGAGGTTTAAAGAGTTGCTCTCTTCTTATTTGGCTGGAAGCTATATCACTGGGAGAATCAAGGACATTCTGACCTATTATGTATGGTCGTGCATACCAGTACTCTAATTTGGGAACATAGCTGTGGGATAGTGAATACTGGAATCTCTTGCTGAGGAGAATCATACTGCAGTGTACTTCGGTTAGTCCAACGAATGAAAAGTATCTGCTGGTAAATCTAGTTGATGTAAACCTAAGCTGTACTTGAAAAGATTACTTAAGATGCTTTCATTGCTTCTAAGAATACTGCATAAGGAGCTTGTCATTTGTCAGGCCAAAGTGCAATGCCAATGATAGGCTATAGTTCAGTATTAGTTAATACCTGGTTAGCACCAGATCTGGGGAAGAGATAAATAAAACCAGAAAATACCATGGTTGAGTATGAAGTACTCATCTAATTGGTCCCAGTGATATCATATTAAAGAAGATATATAAAAATGCTAGGTGGAGCCTGGGATGGATTGTGTGGCCTTTTAAAATATTATGAAGAGGGGCACCTGGGTGACACAGTTGGTTATGGTCATGGTCCTGGAATCCTGGGATGAGGTCCCACATTGGTGTGGGGAGGCGCTGGTTCACTTCTCAGCAGGGAGTCTGTTTCTTCCTTTGACCCTCCACCTTCTCATGCTCTCTCGCTCTCACTCTTTCTCTATCTCAAATTTTAAAAATCTTAAAAAAATAAAATATTCTGAAGAACTGAAATTCTACCCTCTTTATTTATGGAAAGAGATGTAAACACTATGGACTTGGTCAATTTTCTGTCCAGGGTCTATCTACTTATCCAGTGATTCTAGGAGAGCAATAGGTTAACTTTATGTCAGTAGTCATAGAAAAGAAGATATTTTTTAAACAACTCAGGAAAAAAACAGATGTTGGCAGGATGTGGAGAAAGGGGAACCCTCTTACACTCTCCGTGGGAATGCCAATGCAAACAGTATGGAGGTACCTCAAAAAGTTAAAAATAGGGGCACCTGGGTGGCTCAGTGGGTTAAAGCCTCTGCCTTCGGCTCAGGTTATGATCTCAGGGTCCTGGGATCAAGTCCCGCATCGGCTCTCTGCCCAGCAGGGAGCCTGCTTCCCTCTCTCTTTCTCTCTCTCTCTCTGCCTGCCTCTCTGCCTACTTGTGATCTCTGTCTGTCAAATAAATAAATAAAATCTTTAAAGGAAAAAAAAGTTAAAAATAGAACTACCCTATGACCCAGCAAGTGCACTTCTAGATAATTATGCAAAGTATACAAATTAGTGATTTAAGGGGTACCTGCACCCCAATGTTTATAGTAGTAATGTCTACAATAACCAAACTATAGAAAGAGCCCAGATCTCCATCAACAGATGAATGGATAAAGAACACACACAATGGAATATTACTCAGCCATCAAAAAGAATGAAATATTGCCCTTTGCAATGAAGTGGATAGAACTAGACAGTATTATGCTAAGGGAAATAAGTCAGAGAAAGACAAATGCCATATGATTTAACTCATATGTGGAACTTAAGAAACAAAACAGATGAATATAGGAGAAGGAAAGGAAAAATAAAATAGGATAAGAACAGAGAGGAGTACAAACCATAAGAGACTCATAACTATAGAGAACAAACAGGGTTGCTGGAAGGGAGGTGTGTCGGGAGATGGGGTAATTGGATGATTGGCATTAAGGAGGGCATTTGATGTAATGTACACTGGGTGTTATATACAACCGATGGATCACTAAATTCTACTCCAAAATTAGTAATACGCTATATGTTTACTAACCTGAATTAAAATAAAATTTAGAAAAAGAAAATAAGAATTTTTTTCATTTTTTCAAGTTTAAATCATCCATACTTATTATTTAAAATACTGAATTAGGGGCTTCTGGGTGGCTCAGTCATTAAGTGTCTGCCTTTGACTCAGGTCATGATCCCAGGGTCCTGGAATGGAGCCCCGCATCAGATTCCCTGCTCTGCGGACAGCCTGCTTCTCCCTCTCCCTCTGCCTGCACTTGTATTCCTCTCTCGCTATCTCTCTCTCTCTCTCTCTCTATCAAATAAATAAATAAAATCTTTAAAAATAAATAAATAAATAAATAAAATGCTGAATTAACTTTGATTTTAATGTGTACATTTTTCTTCTCAACAATGTGATAGTTCTGTGGGGATAGTCTCCTCAACAATGTACTTATAAATCAGTATCAGTATGCTCAGGACCAAGTACAGTTAGTGCCCGGAATGTGGCGTGCAGCCAGAAATGTTTTACAACTGCTAACATGTGTAATCCAGATCTAAGGATCCAAAGAGATTATTGTTAGGATCAACTATGAGGATGATCTTAGTATGTAAATGAGAACAAAATGAGTAATTAATTTTTCATTCATGTTTTAAAACTTCAGCCATGTTACTTCTGTTGGTTGTCCAATTGGCACTCATTTTCTCAGTTTTGTGACACATTATATTCTTAGGACTGGGTCTGTGGGGCTTCTTTGAAGCTAATAGTGGCTGGCTTTCTTGAGAGACCCTTTTACTGTGCTCCTAGGTGTACAACAACCTGAGAGCATTTTATACTAAATAATCAGCTTGAAATGTCTAGGGTTATATAAAATTCAGCTGTGAACACCCATGAGTGCCATGATTTGGGGTCAGATTCTCAAGGGAGAGGGGTTTTGCTTTTTTGGGGTTTTCTTTGTTTTTCCCTCTCTTCCTTTTTTAACTCTGTGGCAAGGTCCAAGCCAAGGAATTACCCTTATGTTTTTTGTTGTTGTTGCTATTAGGGGGTCAGATATATTTCTAGCTTATCCTATACATGGGAGCAGGTAAGTGGGGAGTTTCCTTTTGCATCCCCAACTTTGGGCAAGCCCTGAATGTTTTGTCTTTCTGTTCTCTCCAAGGACAACTCACCAGGGTTCAGCAAATCTCCCAAAGAAAAATCTGCCTTTGACATTCTTGCCATCTCTCAATCACATGTTGTTGTTTTGCTTTCTAGTATTCTTTGCCAGATTGTCAATTTGTTTTAGAAGATTTTATGTTTTCTGCTATTTTATAATTATTTTCAGCAGTGGTATAGTATCTACTAAATCAAATGTAGAAACATGGCTTTCATAACTGCTGATAATACTAAGCTTCTGAGATACTGCTGCTTTTGTGATATTTAGTTGTTCTCTATGAAAAGTGTCCATTAACATTCACATATCAGTTCATATTCTGAGAAAGAAGTACTCCTTGACAAATAAAAGATTTGAATTCTTCTTTTATCTTTAAATATGAATATTGGCAAAGGAAATGAAGGAAATGTGAGAAGTAAGCTAAGGAGACAACAGAGAAGGGAGTTGAGAAAGTCAATAAGAAGAGAGTCAGAAATTCAAGAATAGATGCAAAATCCCACAAATGGAAACTCACTGTTGAATTTCAGATATCGCTCTCTTGTCCTCTGAACATGGGCAGTCCATTTCTTTTGCTCTAATTCTATTCTCTCATCTTTTGTGATGACTGCATCAGTCTCTTCTTTTTCTTAGTTATTGTTCACCTTTCACCTATCTAGGCTGTGCACATATTCTTTCATTTTCTCCTGACAATACCTTCAAATTCCTTAATCCTCACTGCCTCCACCATGACTAGCTCTCCTCCCACCCTTACTGGTGAAACACCACCCCAAAATATGATAACTAGAATGGAGATAATCCCATGGCTTATGGATTTGATCCATGATAAAATCATAGTTCCACTTTCATTTGGATTTTCAAAAATGAATAATATCCTTTCTGTTGCCTCTCTCAAATCCTTCTCCCAGTTCTCACATCTATTTCAGTCTTTTTATGTTTTGCTAAGCTCTTTTCTCTATTATCTATCCTTTCATTCCTGCAAATCATCCCATCCTATATTTCCCATAGAAAATGTATGCCATTATTTGGATGTGGCTCAAAATCCTACCTTTTTTGTCCCAACTCCTGTGTATTTGCTTCCACCCTTAAAGCTTTATCTCAGTGAAAGTGATTCTTTTCCAGTACCCCTAGTGTAGCCTCCTCCCCTATGGCTCTGGTTTCACTTTTTCCTGCCTCTCTATATTCTATTGTAAATTTCTCATTTGGTATGTCAGTTTAAGGATGTTGTAGTCATTTCATTATGTTCTCTTAAACTTTTTATCTTCTGGAGTAAGTACAAACTCCAAATATTCATGCCCTGCTGAAAAGCTACACTCAACATTTTTGTGATGTTATAATAAACATTATCAAGCATTTAATTGGATGAAAGAAGTATACAGAGCCATTTATCATTTAATGATGCATACAAACTATACTCTATTACATGTTTTCTAAACAATTTGATTAAATTATATATACTTCTCATTACAATCCCTTTATATTACAATCTAGTCACAAAAGAAGTGCCATAGCACATTTCCTCCCAATTTTTCCACTTCATCTGTTTCTAGAAAATTACAAATGCATAGTGTTGGAAACTTACTAAGTTTTTAATTTAGAAATTAGTTTTACCAGATTTTTGATCATTTTATTCTTTGTTCACAAGTTCCTTTCCTATCCATCTGATTGTCTCATATATATTTAACCCAATATTGGATTGGATGTTGAGACTAAAGCTTTTTATGTCTAACTCGTTTAGGAAAATGGGATGGTCTAGTGTACTTCACTGATGATGGGAACAAGTCATCTTTTAATGAAGCACACTTGAATTTCCACTTGCCATTTTTACTTTTATACCACCATCTGTGTCCTCTTTCAAACTTAGGACCATTAATTATAGTTAGTTTTTAAAAAAGAGCTTAATGGGCCCCTTGGTGGTTCATTTGGTTAAGCATCTGCTTTTGGTTCGGGTCATGATCTTGGGGTCCTGAGACTGAGCCCAGCGTCAGGGTTGCTGCTCAGTGGGGAGTCTGCTTCTCCCTCTCCCTTTCCCCCAACTCATGCTCTCTATCTCTCCTTCTCTCAGATAAATAAATAAAATTTTTAAAAAGAAAAAGAGCTTGAAAATATAGTGGAAGCACAAATGTAGGAACTGAGTTGCTAAGAAGAATTATAAGTCCTCAGTCATTTCTGGTGATATGTGCTAGGAGTAATAAAAACTGTTTATGATGTAGTCATTTGAGCTGCTATTTTAATTTTCAAGAAGAAAATGACTCCAGCAAGCTAGACAACTTTGGGAAACTAGAAAAAGGATAGTGTGAGAAAGAAAGAGTGGTGGAAGATGACATACTAATAAGGTAAAATACTAGAGAGACTTAGGCAAGGTGTTGCGTGCCTGAAAGCAAGTCTAGCCCTCTTTGAGAAATAATAGGAGATAACCAAGTCTCCATTTTAAATATTGGCCTATCAAGTACCAGTGCATCCTAGAGAACAGTGAGTAAAGTGGAGAAATAATGCTAGTTAAGGGATCATGCCTTCTTTTTTTAAAGGAAGATGCAATATCTTTTTTCTGGTGTCTGCCAATTCCCATTATATCTGATAATTTCTGCCTTAAAGATGAAATGCGGGGCGCCTGGGTGGCTCAGTGGGTTAAGCCGCTGCCTTCGGCTCAGGTCATGATCCCAGGTCCTGGGTTCGAGCCCCACATCGGGCTTTCTGCTCAGCCGGGAGCCTGCTTCCTCCTCTCTCTCTGCCTGCCTCTCTGCTTACTTGTGATTTCTCTCTGTCAAATAAATAAATAAAATCTTTAAAAAAAAAAAAGATGAAATGCTGTGACATTTTTGGATTCTAGGGAGTACTGCGTATTAAAAACCAGAACACAGAGATTTGTCTTCTCTTCTTATACATATGACAGAAATTGTAAAAAGGCCAAACTTTCTCTATAACTTGTATTGTTTTATTTTGTTTTGTTTTTGGTAGTGACCAATATATGATAAAATACCAACTAATTTTTTCCCTAAAGGCAAATGAGGTTTACTTGAAGAAGACAGCATAGTCCTCAGACTGCATAGTCTGCCTTGATTAGATTCTACGTAGGTATAATGTTTAGGAAATGGATTGCTCCATAACACCTAGTCTGATTTATTAGAGTTCTTGTCATTGTGATTGTTTATCCTATAGATGTGTAGTATTTTGGTTTCCATTTGCCACTGACTTTCATGGTTATGTCATATATTGGGAAATTTGAGTAAAGATAAGGGTTTTAGGCTAAGTACAGATAATTCTGGGTTTCCTGGAAAAAAGAAAGTTATCTTAATATCATTTGATAGCACCTCAGATATGTTTCAAAAACCTACTTTTACGTATTCAGTGACCAAGTGGAGGAGGTTCAAACTTTCAAGCTGATAATAATCAAAGCAGAATAAATCCTGACCAAAATGGTCTTAAAGTTTTCCTCAGCCTGAACTGCACTTTAGACTGGCTTTTTACTAACTAGACCCTCACTTCCATTACTTTCAAAAACTTGCAATGATATGTTCTTTCTCTATTCCCTTGAGGAATAATTTTTTTAAGGTCTCTTGCAAGTTTTACATATTATCTCCCTCAAGGGCCAGTTAAAAATAATCACCAGGAGATAGAAACCCCGTATCTCAGTCTCTGATGGAAGCCCTATCTTAATCTCTACGTGAAGATTGGAGTCTGACTTTGTTAGGTGACAATTAGCAAACAAAGATGGTTTAACTGTAGAGGAAAAATAAAACAAAAAACAAAAACCTATTTGCAATCTCAGGAAGAACTTTGCAACTCAACATGGTCAACCTATTTATGAATTTCCCCCTCGAAGTCCTCCAGTACTATTTCACTGGCTCACTTCAGTACTGAACCTTTTATTTCATTAGAGTTGAATTCAGACTGAGTTCTGAATTATATTCTGAATTCTCTTTCCTATTGCAATAGCCTTGAAGAAAGCATCCCTTTCCTGTTTAACTTTGTCCAATACAATTTTTGCTTTGACAAAACTTGCATAGCCTCACAATTTCATAAAAGAGGGACTGTTTTTGCCTTTCTTTTTTATGGAAGAGGAACTGAGACCCAGAATGATTAAGCTCTAGGTTAATCCTGCCAGGAAGGGGCAGAGCTAAGGTTTGAATCCAGGTTGGCTGGTTTCATAATCAATGCTCTTAACCCAGGGCAATGCTATCTTTCAGATAAATTTTAGGCTTGTATGTATTGATACAAAATAAAATAAAAACAGCAAAGATACAAATCAAGAAAGTTGTCTGGAGTTTTGGAAAACAAAAGAGTTGAAGGTATTTCTGGATGAAAGATTGGACTAGTTTTGCAGGAACCTATGAGGCATTCATATGGCTTTGAAAACAGATTTTATTTAAATTTAAGTGATGGATGTCCACAGTTCCTTAGGACAGAGTCTTAGGACTCTTTGACAGATCAGGGATGACTCCCATATTTTGTCTGTGTACGATTACTTATATTCATCAAAGCAGTGAGATAAAACTTCAAGAGAAAAGATTCTTTTGTAAACTAAATGAATTTGATAATACGTTCTACCTTTTGGCTACCTAATTGCTATGTGACATCTTGGCATTTTTATCAGTTAATAAAATATCTTTTATGTTAAATCATGGCTACTATTCTGTGATGGTTAGAGTGTATCTATTTTGGAGGAAGCATTCATAAAAGAAGAGAAAAGATATTGGTAAATCCCAGAGGCTAGTTTTCCACAAAGGGAGTCTTGTCTTTCAGGTATCAGCAGTAGAACATTCCTAAAGAGACTGAGGCTTTTTTTGAGCAGTATTCTTTTTCTTCTGATGTCCAGTTTTGTTTTGCTAGCCAATCTGGCCTGACTCACATATGATCTGCATGGGTCAGTTCTTCTCAGAAGAGAAGGCCAAAGACTTCCTTGGTGGTCTGTAGCAGATCTGTGGTATTTGGTATATTGACCTGTAGCATAATCTATAATCCCAGCTGTATCTGCTAAATAAAGTTTAAGTAAACCATCTCTCCAGGTAATGAACTTTTATTCTTCAATATGAACCCTGAATCCTGTTTCGCTGATTAATGTTAGTAAAAACCCTTACTTGATTCTGACAAAGATAAATGTTACTACCAGTTTCATCTTTTTTTCCCAGTATTGTGCTGTAGTCATTTAGCTAATATCTTAGGTCTTTATCAAAATGCTAACTTCACAGACCTCCTTTTGGGGGGCTGCCTTTTTGATTCCAACAGGAGCAGAATAACATTAGAATCTGGGTCTTCAGGTACAAGCTCTTTCCTAATGAACATAACAGAAATGGGAATATCCCAGCTTTATGCTTCTTAATTATGCTTCTTAATTTATGCTCCCTAATTAACATCTGCTGATTGAATCAATCAGATTATCTTAAATAGCAATGTGTCAATACATTTCAAAAGTAAAAAATAAAACCAAAATCATAAAAACAGATTTTCTGAGTTTCATAATGCCTGTACGCAATGATCCTTTTCCTGCTCTCAATGCATTAGTAGTATCTATTCTTAACTTCTCTCTTCATCCAGCTTAGTTTACATAGAATTTCAGTAATTAATACACACTCTTGCTTATCTGTTATTTTTATATCATATCTCCTCACACAAAACTAATCCTCATGATCCCAGCTATACATTTTCTCTGGACTTGTAGCAGAGCACAAAGAGAGAGATATATCAGCAAAGACAAACTCTGTTATAAATTGATGACCACTCCCTCAATATACTGCTCACAATTTTTGCCATGTTTCTTAATTAAGTTCAGTGAACTCACAGCTCTGAAAAATCATGTCAACACTCTAACCACCCTTGCTCTCCTCCCTCCAGTTGTTTGATGACCATTTCTAGTTAATAAAAAATTATAGCCAGATGCTGAGAACTCTTCATTTGTCAGGACCAAACAGAAACAAAGACTTGCTACTCCAAAAGTTCTCTGCTTACTGGCAGAATGGGCATCACTCAGAATGCATTAGAAATGTAGACCTATTGAATTGAAATCTGCATTTAACATGTTCCTACAACATTTTTGTGGATATTAAAATAGAAAAGAATTGAAATGAAGAAGACACAGATCATTTCTTCCTCTCCTTTGAAAAGCAGTTTCTTTGCCTCTGTAAGTCATACTTCTTTTCTTTCTCCTAATTTCTCAGAAATTTGCACTGAGTTTGTTCCTTCTCTTCCCAGTGTATTTGGTTTCTCTCTTGCAACTACAATTCCCTGCACTCACTTTTTTAAGTCTCAAATTTCTCCACTAAACGCTTGCACTTATCCAGTTAAAGTAAAATAAACACCAGTTACTGTCCTAGTTTCTTCTGTCTTCAGAGCCAGACTTTTCAAATGAGATGTTCATAATTAGTGTGTCCATTTCTTCATCTAACACTAACTTTCCAACCCACAGCAAGGTGGCCTCTGGGCCATCACCCCTCTAAGTACTGTTCTTAGTAATTCACATTTCATTCATCTCCTTACTCTCTCAACAACATTTGACACTGTGGAAGCCCAATGATGAATGAAGGACAGAATAAATATTGACATTTCAGGACCCTTACCTTTCCACTTTTTCTCCTAAGGATCATCTTTCTAGTCATTGTACCTCATGCCTCTGATTTTTAAGCAAAATAAGCAGATATTAGGGCACATGCAAAAAACTGCTTCAGTTTTCAAAACTGCTCTAGAATAATACTAGGCACTCAGAAAATACCTAGAATAATAGTAGTCACTCAGATTTTATCAAAAGAATAAATATATGATACAGGTTACATGTTCTTCCCCCAATCCTCCATTAATAATTTTATTTTCTTCTTCATTTTAATTCATATAGTAATTACACATTGCTGAAAGAAAACATCTATCCTTCTCCCTCACTACCCCTCCCCCACCCTGGGGTAGACTTGTGCTTATATCAAAGGATGTTCTTATATGGTGAATAAACAGGATGGAGATAAGGAGCTTTTCTACCCTTTTATCCTTGGGATTTTATCCTTTATTTAACTCTGAAGTCTCTTCAGGCTTCTGAGCAAGAAACTATTTTTTTTAATCACTTCTATTATTTAAATATCTCTTAAAAGTGGCTATATGAATTAATGGAAAGGAAGAGAAAAAATTTCTAAGCCTTTGCTTTATTATAGAGTTCAAAAGTTTGAAAGCTTAGCCCAATTTTATTCTCAAAGATGACTAGGGGTCTTCTGATCAACTTAAGCCTGTGCCTATATAATTTCATACTTTTCTGCCAGTGTGTACTGAAACACCTATTCAATTTATGATTATTCTTCTGGTTATTGGAGAAAGACACAGGGGAAAAGTAATATATGCATTAAAATTCTGGGGGTTTTTTGGGGGTTCAATCAGTACTCTATAGGAAAAATTTAAAAATACCATGATTAAAGGAATTTTGGGAATGCTTATATATCATCATGCTATACTCCTATTTTAGGAAATTCATCATTTACATTATTACAAACATTTATTTTAAAATATCTTATTTTATCTTATAAATCTGATGTTTCAAGAAATAATATTGAAGAAGCACTGCTTAAAAGGACAACCAAAATAACCATTAAAAATAACTATAAAGTTAAGTCTTCAGTTGCCTTCATAATAATTGGAGCTCCCAATTTTGGAGCTCCCACCTGTTGAAGCATTATATATAATGATTTTTAAAACTGTGTATACTTATTTTATAGATAAGTACACAAAAGTTCAGACAGACTAAATAATATCCTTCCTAAGATCTCATACTTAGTCATTACTGCAAACTAGGAAATTCTAAAGTTTATCTTCCTTCCACCTTGTCTTCATTTCTGCCTTCCACTGTCAAGTTAACCATTAGAGTAGAAACACCATCTGCCTAGGGGGAAATTTTATACTGTCTCCATTCAGTATTGAGCTTTAGATGGGAACTTATTCCTGAAGTTGACATAATCCCTGTATACTCATTTCCTTGGCTTTCCTAAAAACATAGCAGTAATATGATGGCTTGACTGAGTGTCCTGACAGATGTACCTTCCAAGAGTGTAAGACAAACCCTGCAATTTTCTCAAGATTCAAAGTTATTTTCTACTGCCTCTGGTCAAAAGTCATCCCAGAGGGGCGCCTGGGTGGCTCAGTGGGTTGAGCCGCTGCCTTCGGCTCAGGTCATGGTCTCAGAGTCCTGGGATCAAGCCCCGCATTGGGCTCTCTGCTCTCTCGGGGAGCCTGCTTCCTCCTCTCTCTCTGCCTGCCTCTCTGCCTGCTTGTGATCTCTCTGTCAAAAAAAAAAAAAAAAAATAAGTCATCCCAGAGAGAAATTTTCCATATAAGGCTTTAACCAGCATCATGGTAAACCTTTCCAACTTCTATTGTTTCTTCTGTCCTCTGTAACCTCTATCACTGGAAAAATAACCCTGTACTCACTCATACAGTTATTTTGAAATGAATTGACTTAGGAGTTGTTGAACATAGATAAACCACCTATTTTAAAAAGCTACTGAAGTTGCCTCCTCATTGTTTAAACTGTGATGATGGATTTGTCTCAACCTGGTTATTTTATACAACATTAGAGGAAATTAATTTCTACTAGTATTGTTTTTTTTGTTTTTATTTTTTTTAATTTTTATTTTTTTTAATTTTATTTATTTATTTCACATACAGAGATCACAATAGGCAGAAAGGCAGGCAGAGAGAGAGGAGAAAGCAGACTCCCCGTGGAGCAGAGAGCCTGATGTGGGGCTCGATCCCAGGACTCTGGGATCATAACCTGAGCCGAAGGCAGAGGCTTTAACCCACTGCGCCACCCAGGGACCCCTGGTATTGTTTTTTAAATAAAAATTCATAATATAAAAAGGCCCTCCAAAAATGCTCCAAAAGTTATTTTTAATAAAGTATAAATTATCAACAACATTTGGGTATGCTTTTAAATGTTGCCCCTAGATAATAATTTTGGAGCCTTTGACATCCTGGCTCAATCACTTAGTTGACTGAACTTGGACTTCTAAGATTCCATTTCTTCATGTATAAAAAGAGGCCTTTAATTGTTCTTATGGCTTAGGGTTATTCTAGGAATAAGTGAAATAATGTTGATAATGTTCATATCATAAAGCCTGGTATATAGTATATACATATTAAATATTAGGAATTTGGTATATGATCTTTTCTCCCCAATAGAAGGATGAAAAATAGATAAGTAGCTTATTTTCAATATTAAAAATTCTAATTTATTTTAGGCTACTATTTTTGTCTTATATTTTGTTGTTGTCATTGTTTTAATCTTTTATGAAAGGTTGGAATCTGCCATCACTCTTCCATAATTTTTGGTGGAGTTTTTTCTACCTCATAGTACTCCCACTACCCCCCAAACCATAGGATCCAAGAAATAGCCTTAGTTTCAATGGGAGATGGAAATTTTACCTGAAGTCTTTTAAAGTCATATACCAGCTATGCTTTATATTTTATTTTTTTAAACCTAATATGAAAATCGCCATACTGAGAAATTATAGCTTCTTTTTTATACTGTTAAGGACATCCTGAAATCTGTGACACCTGGGTGGCTCAGTCAATGAAATGTCTGCCTTCTGCTCAGGTCATGATCCCATCCATGGTCCTGGGATAGAGCCCATTATTGGGTTCCCTCCTTAGTAGGAAGCCTGCTTCTCCCTCTCCCTTTGCCACTTCTCTCTCTTTCTCTGTCAAAGAAATAAATAAAATCTTTAAGAAAAAACAAAAGGACATCCTGAAGTCAATAACCTGAACTTTCAGAACTCCAACCAATGAATAAGGAATATGTTATCAAAGTTAAAATCCTATTATGAATCTAAGTATCATGTTATTAGTGTTATGGTATTAAGGTTTAAGTTAGAGAGATTAATGCTGATACTAACAGATACTAATTTTTTACATAGTAGCTATAGGCTATTAACACACTGTGGTTCTCTTTATTTAATTTTTTAAAAAATATTTATTTATTTATTTTAAAGAGAGAGAGCAGGAGGGGCAGAGGGAGAGGGATAGAGAGACTCTCAAGCAGACTCCCCATTGAGCATGGAGCTGACAAAGGGCTCAATCTCATGACCCTGAGATCACGACTTGAACCAAACCAAGAGTTAGATGCTAAACTGACTGTACCACCCAGGCTCTCCTTGGGGTTCTCTTTAGAAGTCTGATTTGATGTAAAAATCAGAAAATTTCTCTACAAAAAAATTTTGACAGACATTTAAGATGGAGGAACGATTTTATTTTTAAAATGGGAAAAATCAGCTTTCATTTATTCATTTTTCCCTCTGTTGTCTCTGAATACCCACAATATTTATAAACAGCAAAATCATACAAAGAATAGCACTATGCTATGGGAAAATTAGAAAGCTATACTAAATGTAGTGAATTTCACCTTAGCTCAGGTAAATCTTAAAATTCAATATCTGTGTACCAGATGGCTCTGCATTCTTAATAGTACTTGTTTCTCAGTGATATAGTTTAGAAATAAACTCTAATTTTATATATAATCAGTGGTGCATGTGCTTCATTATTTTATGACATGTAGCCCAGCAGATAGCATACCTTCAGATAGCTTTTGGCTGCTTCTGCTATATTCCCCCAACTAGGGCAATCACGGAGAAATTTCCACACCATTCGCTTGTGTTTATACCATATGAGAAAGCTTTGGACATAAATTGTGCAATTCATTGTGACTGCTACCAAGTAATTCTTTACAGACCTGTAAATCAAAACTGTTGCTGATTTTCAGCAGTATGATTTTAGAAATTTGGCTAATTGAAACTTTATGAGTGGACAATTAAAAGGAAAGTTCTTGTATTTAAGAATTAAAACAGTGGCTAGACAAGAATACACATTTTTACTGTAGTATATATGTATGTATATACATTCCATATATATATTTTAATATGATTTTCTTTTGGAAGGGAGGGGATAAAGTTGGTAATGTATTTAAATAATAATTTGTATTTGACCTCTAAATCTTAAAGTCTCATTTGGCCTTACGTCCTATAACCAAATCTGCCTTGTTCTTTTAGTTATGCTATGCTATGCTATGCTATGGTTGGCCACACTTCCGTGGGCTGATTCTCTAAGTTTTAATAAAATGAACATAACCATAGTGGGCAGAAAAATTTCAGTAGGAGTTTTGCAGTTATGAACTCTTATAAGGAGCTTAGAGGAAAAGTCATTTTTTAAAAAATGTTCTCTACTTAAAAAGGGCATGATAACAAACATTTTGAAAGAAGACATGGGTCAGAAACCTGGGGAGATTTTTTTGGTTCTCCTAAGGTTTGTGTTTGACTAAAATCATCAAGACAACCTAAAACATTTGGTCTGTGGTTAACTAATGATAAGGCTAGTATCATTGCCTGCATATTTATTTGAGGATGCCAGTTTACATTTGGTTTAGATTCTCATTTACAAAGAAGTTCCAAACATCACAAAGAAGAATTACAAAATAAACAGAGCAACAAGGAGATATTTGTAAGGGTGCTTTACACGATGTTTCCTATTCCCTTAGTTGTGAGTTTTAAAGACACAGAGTAGGGCAGTCTAACTTCCAGGTGGGGAGCAGCTTCTGGATGGACCTCCTCCATAACACGTCTTTAAGGCACCTATTTGGTGAGACCTGTACATGTGTTCTCTCTGGGGCCTGATAACATTTTAATATGTCAGGCATTCAAACATCAAAGTGAAAGCATTTGAGGGAAGATGTTGAAGTACAGAGAGCAGAGGAGGGGATGTTACTTATGTATTTGTGTTCTTAGGTTTTGGGACTGGGCTTTCTGGACTCTAGAGAGACTATTCCTCCCAGGGCTAGCTGATTCCTAGAGATAGAGAAGGACCAGACTGTGAGTCCAGGCTTTATACACAAACTAAAGATTTGGAGCAGCACTCCCCCGCTCCCCCCCCCCACACACACAAACACACACATACTCCTTTAGGCCTCTTAGATTCTGAGCCAATATTCCCCTGCTGTAATCGTCATAGGGTCAGGTACCAGTCAACTAAGGACAGCTCCTATGCTGCAGAGCCTGCTGAGACTATTCCAACTATCGAGTCTTTTTTTTTTCCTCTAACTTTTTTTTAATTGTGTTATGGTAGTCACCATAAAATACATCATTAGTTTTTTTTTTTTTAAAGATTTTATTTATTTGACAGAGAGAGATCACAAGTGGGCAGAGAGGCAAGCAGAGAGAGAGAGAGAGAGAGAGAGAGGAGGAAGCAGGCTCCCCACAGAGCAGAGAGCCCGATGTGGGACTCGATCCCAGGACCCTGAGATCATGACCTGAGCCGAAGGCAGAGGCTTAACCGCTGAGCCACCCAGGTGCCCCACATCATTAGTTTTTGATGCAGTGTTCCAAGATTCACCACACTCAGTGCTCCATGCAATATGTGCCTTCTTTAATACCCACCACCAGGCTGACCCATCCCCCACCCACCTCCCCTCCAAAACCCTCAGTTTATTTCTCAGAGTCAATAGTCTCTCATGGTTTGTCTCCCCCTCCGATTTCCTCCAACCATTGAATCTTAAACCTGATTACTTTGCCTCACTCCTTCCTTCCTTCTAAAACTACAGCACGTTTCCCCCTTGCTCCCTCTGCCTCCTGACAGTCCTGGTACTTCTTCAGGGAAAAGGAAAGAGAGAGGACAGGTTTATTAATACATTCAAATTATAATTTTTCTTTTTGTTTTTCTTTTAATTCTTCGTAAGGTCTCATTTGGCCTTACTTTCTATTTAGTAAACTTAAATGGCCTTGCATGGCATGGTGTGCTCCTGTCTTCTTGGGAACTGTGAATAATAAACTGCTTTTCAATGGCACTTCTTTCCTGATCTGACCTCACCAGACCAGAATAACAATAAAACCTGCATTTTAAAACAGAGGGATACCTTGGAGACTGACAACTAGGACAAAAGGAAGAAAAACACGATACTGAAAAAGTAATGCAGAGATTTTTAATCTATGAAATTCTCCACTTTAGGATACAAGGTGAAAACAATTATTATAATACATGCTTTGCAACAAGTAAAATCAATTGAGGTTGGGAATTCATGAGGAAAAAATAAAGCAAGATTCATTCCTGCCATTCCCATATGTCTGATGAAAATAGTGTTACATTTGGAGACCATAGTCCTGTGCCTAGCCCCAAAACAAACATATAGCCACAGATAGGTGACCCATGCTGAACCTTAGGGCAGAGAAGAGAGGGTAGAACAAGAGAAGGTGGCAAGAAAGTGCATTCCAATGCTCGTAAATGTACTTTTAAGAGTATAAAGTACTAAACAAACCAGAGACATTCACGTAGTTACTAGTACTCTAAGTCTTTTAAGTTAGACAGCAATGTTGTATCCCTTTTAGTATCCCTTATTCTTCCTATCTATCTCCCCCTCTCTCTCTTTATATATCTCTGTCTAAATCGTTTGGTAACAAGGTAATAGAAAAGTGAAATGTGAAAATGCAATTGCTTAATGTGACTCAAATTCTGCATGTATCTATACTGAGAGACTTTAACCATGAAAATATGTAGCAAGTTGTGGCCAGAGGGCAGTTTGTTCCATAGACTGAGAGGTTGTAAAAATGAGACAATTGCCTTTACTGTGTTGTAAAAGTTGCCAGCACTGTGCTTTTGATGAATCATTACTAATTGTTATTTGTCTCAAATTAAAGCCCTTTGGCCTAATTCTATCACTTTCTGTTGTCTCTTCTTCCCTTATTTTCTTATGTCCAAAAAGGGTGAAGGAACATTTCAGGAAAAAGGGGTTGGCTGGAGCAAGGAACAAAGCACATCCCACATGTCTTATTGCTCTCCTCAGCTTGTGTTAGAAAGAGCTGTCAGCAGGCTGCAAGATGAGAAATTTTGAAGTGAAATTGGAAGTAGACAAGAGAGGAGAAAAATTATAGAATACAGTATCACATCAAAGACAAGCTGGGCAGATAAGAGCCATATCATGACCATACCTTAAAGTGATTACTCTGAAAAGTGGAAAATAGCAAACATGACTGAATTTATTTTTGTTCTACAGCTAAAATAATTTGCAAAGATATCCAATAAATCTCTAACTGGAAGGTCATGCAATAACTCAACATCATGACATGCTCTTTACCCTAATTTTCACACAAATAGAAACTACTTACCCAGCTAGCAGTCATTCCTCTTCTCTCTTCCCCACCTCAGATCCTGGTAACCACTGATTTTTTTTTTCAACGTAACAGTATTCATTATTTTTGCATCACACCCAGTGCTCCATGCAACGTGCCCTCCCCAATACCTACCATCTGGTTCCCCCAACCTCCCACCCCCCGCCCCTTCAAAACCCTCAGGTTGTTTTTCAGAGTCCATAGTCTCTCATGGTTCACCTTCCCTTCCAATTTCCCTCAACTCCCTTCTCCTCTCCATCTCCCCATGTCCTCCATGTTATTTGTTATGCTCCACAAATAAGTGAAACCATATGATAATTGGCTCTCTCTGCTTGACTTATTTCACTCAGCATAATCTCTTCCAGTCCCATCCATGTTGCTACAAAAGTTGGGTATTCATCCTTTCTGATGGAGGCATAATACTCCATAGTGTATATGGACCACATCTTCCTTATCCATTCATCTGTTGAAGGGCATCTTGGTTCTTTCCACAGTTTGGCAACTGTGGCCATTGCTGCTATAAACATTGGGGTATAGAGGGCCCTTCTTTTCACTACATTTGTAACTTTGGGGTAAATACCCAGTAGTGCAATTGCAGGGTCATAGGGAAGCTCTATTTTTAATTTCTTGAGGAATCTCCACACTGTTCTCCAAAGTGGCTGCACCAACTTGCATTCCCACCAAGAGTGTAAGAGGGTTCCCCTTTCTCCACATCCTCTCCACCACACATTGTTTACTGTCTTGCTAATTTTAATGCCATTCTGATAAAAATTCCACCGGTATTTTTGAAAGAGCTGGAGCAAATAATCCTAAAATTTGTATGGAATCAGAAGAGACCCCGAATCGCTAAGGAAATGTTGAAAAACAAAAATAAAGCTGGCGGCATCACGTTACCTGATTTCAAGCTTTACTACAAAGCTGTGATCACCAAGACAGCATGGTACTGGCATAAAAACAGACACATAGACCAGTGGGACAAATTAGAGAGTCCAGATATGGACCCTCTACTCTATGGTCAAATAATCTTCGACAAAGCAGGAAAAAATATACAGTGGAAAAAAGACAGTCTCTTCAATAAATGGTGCTAAAAAAATTGAACAGCTATATGTAGTAGAATGAAACTCGACAATTCTCTTACACCATACACAAGATAAACTCAAAATGGATAAAAGACCTCAACGTGAGACAGGAATCCATCAGAATCCTAGAGGAGAACATAGGCAGTAACCTCTTAGATATTAGCCACAGCAACTTCTTTCAAGATAGGTCTTCAAAGGCAAAGGAATTGAAAGCGAAAATGAACTTTCGGGACTTCATCAAGATCAAAAGCTTCTGCACAGCAAAGGAAACAGTCAACAAAACAAAGAGGCAACCCACAGAATGGGAGAAGATATTTGCAAATGACAGTACAGACAAAAGGTTGATATCCAAGATCTATAAAGAACTTCTCAAACTCAACACACACAAAACTGATAATCATATCAAAAAATGGGCAGAAGATATGAACAAACACTTCTCCAGTGAAAACACACAAATGGCTATCAGACACATGAAAAAACATTCATCATCACTAGCCATCAGGGAGATTCAAATTAAAACCACATTGAGATACCACCTTACATCAGTTAGAGTGACCACTGATCTATTTTTACTTGGTATGGGTTGGTCTACTCTGGGTGTACATACAATATGTAGCCTTTTGTGTCTGCAATATTTAACTCAGCACTATGTTTTTAGGATTCATCCTTATATCATGTACCACATTTTGTCCCTTTTTGTTACTGAATATATTCTATTGTATGGATATATTGCATTTTAATTGTTCATTCCTGAAGGATAGACTCTTGGGTTTTTTACCCTTTATGGCTGTTACAAATAATGTTGCTATGAACATTCATGTATAAATTTCGTACAGACAAATATTTTCATTTCCCTTGGCTATATACCTAAGAGTGGAATAACTGAGTCATATAGTAACTCTATGTTTAGCTTTTTGAGGAACTGTCAAACTATTTTCCAAAGAGATGCATCATTTTATATTCCTCTAGAAGTTTCAAATTGCTCCACACTCTTGTCAATACTTATAATTATCTGTTTTTGTTTGTTTTATTGTTTGTTTTTTTTAAATATTTTTTTAAAGATTTTTATTTTTATTTATTTGACAGAGAGATCACAAGCAGGCAGAGAGGCAGGCAGAGAGAGAGGAGGAAGCAGGCTCCCTGCTGAGCAGAGAGCCCGATGCGGGGCTCGATTCCAGGACCCTGAGATCATGACCTGAGCCGAAGGCAGCGGCTTAACCCACTGAGCCACCCAGGCGCCCCTTATTGTTTGTTTTTAATGGACAGTTCTGTGTCTTTTAATTTATGTAATAGTATCCCATTATGAATTTGATATGCATTTCCCTGGTAACTAATGCTGCTGAACATTGTTTTCATGTACTTATTGGCTAATTGCACATCTTCTTTTGAGAAATATCTATTCAATTCCTTATCCATTTGTTAATTGCATTATCTTTTTACTACTAAGTTGTAAGTTATTTTTATATGATGGATACAATTCTGTCAGACATGTGTTTTGAAAATATTTTTACTCATTCATTGGGTTGTCTTTCACTTTCTTGTTATTTTCTTTTGAAGCAGTTTTTTAAAAATTTTGATGAATTCCAATTTATTGCATTTTCTCATGTGCATATGCTTTGGTATCATATCTAAGAAACCATTCCCTAACCCAAGGACATAAACATTTACACAAATGTATTCTTCCAGAATTTTAGTGTTGTGGCTCTTCAATTTATACCTTTGATCCATTTTCAATTTTTTCTATGGAGTATGAGGTTAGGTCCAAATTCATTCCTTTGCATGTGGATATCCTGTTGTTCTAGCACCACTTATTAAAAGACTATTCTTCCCTCATTGACTTGTCTTGGCACTATTATCAAAAATTAATTGACCATAAACACAAGGGTTTATATCTGGACTCTGAATTCTAGTTCACTGAACTATGTGTCTATCCTTATCAGTGCCACATGTCTTTTGTTATTTTACTATCCTTTTCTCGTTTTTCAGCTTTATTGAGGTATACCCATTAATAAAATTATAAGATATTTAAAGTGTACAACATAATGAATTGATTTACATGTATTTTTTTTTAAAGAGAAAACAGGTGGTTGTTTTTTTTTTTTTTTTTAAGATTTTGTTTATTTATTTGACAGAGAGAGAGATCACAAGTAGGCAGAGAGGCAGGCACAGAGAGAGGGTGAAGCAGGCTTTCCACTGAGCAGAGAGCCTGATGCGAAGCTCGGTCCCAGGACCCTGAGATCATGACCTGAGCTGAAGGCAGAGGCTCAACCCCCTGAGCCACCCAGGTGCCCCATATTTACATGTATATTGTGAAAGGATTTCCCCATCAAGTTAAATAACACATCTGTCACCTCATATATTTACTTTTGCTTTTGCAAGAGCATAACAGTGTCTTAATTACTATAACTTTGTTATAAGATTTGAAATTAGGAAGTATGAGTCCTCTAAATTTGTCTTTTTTTTTTTCAAGATTGTTATTTGGGACTCCTTGAAATTTCAGGATTAGCTAGAAATTCTACAAAGAAACCAGCTAGAATTGTGATAGCAATTGCTTTGAATCTGTAGATAAAATTGGGGGAGTATAGCACCTAAACAATATTAATTTTCCAGTTAATGAACATGAGATATTATTCTATTAATTTGGTCTTCTTTACTTTCTTCCAACGACATTTTGTATTGCACTTGTGTTAAATTTATTCCTAAATATTTCATTATTTTCAATGCTATTTTAAGTGAAATTGTTTTCTTAATTTCACTTTCAAATTGATTCTTGCTAGTATATAGTTGTTCTTGTATATTGAGCTTGTAACCTTCAGCTTTGCTGAACTCATATATTAGCTCTAATGTGTGTGTGTGTGTGTCTATTAGAATTTTTTCTAAGCATACGTGGTATATCTTAAGACACATTTGTGTATATCTTTTGATAAGTTTAAAATTTAATAGCTGCATCAGTCAGGCTTTTTAAGAGAAAAAAAAAAACAATGGAATTAGGGAGGGAAGGAAGGAAAGAGAGAAAGGGAAAGAGATTTATTTTCAGGAATTGACTCATGCAGTTGTGGGGGCTGTCAAATCTGAAACCTGTAGTGCAGCCCATTAGGCTGGAAACTCAGGGGAATTTTATGCTGAAGTCTTGAAGTAGAATTTCTTCTCTAGAAAACCTAGTTTTTGCTCTTAAGGGCTTCATCTGAATGAATGAAACCCATCTACATTATCAAGGGTGATCTCCTTATAAAGTCATTTTACTAGAAATGTTAATTATCTCTATAAAATACTTTCACAGTGACACCTAAGTGAATATCTGTTTAAATAACGGACTACTATAGTGTACTCAAGTTGACACATGAAACTAATCATCACGATAACCAAAATAATCAAATCCATATCCATATCCAAATTCTACATTTCTTATGAAATTTAAAATACATTGGGGTTACATTTGAAAGAAACTTAAAATTCTCTGATATTTTAAGAAAAGTCATGGGTTTAAATATTATTTTATTCTCTGTAGTATACAGAATGATTAGATAGGTATATAATCTCAAATCTATACTTCGGGCACTGATGTTTTTTCTTAACTCTTATGTGAGCACTATGCGAAGAATTTTAATTATCTCAGAATGACAAGGGAGAGAACCCTACCAAATTTTTTGTACTTTCCCATGTTTCTTCCCATGTGAGATTCCCTTGCATTTCTTTCTAGAAGAAATTCAACCTCGCCTGTATTGAAGAAAGCATAGTGGGATGGGCCATTCATTTACAGAGTAGCAATGGGGAGATCTTCAGGCCTAACCCTTCTTTAGTTTGTCCTTTCAGAGCTTCTCCGGCTGATTTTTCTTTGTTGTGCTGGGAATAGTTGGGTGGTCATTAAATAATAGGTGAAATGTGAGTGGGTGAAGAAAGCAATCCATTCTGATCTCTACAACTGGCCATTACCTCACCCCCTGCTGGGTCAGCATCTCCTGGAGGGATAAGATGGGCAGTTATAAAAGAAGGAACAGCCAGAGAATAGCTATAAAATGTTTATAGAACACCTATAAAATGACCCCTAAGGCACAGTGAAAAGGCTGCTTTACAGTTAAAGCATAGATTCCAGACTACTGGCCGACCCCCTGCTCTGCGAGAGGCCACCTTCACACTCACTAAACCAATTCAACCCAACCACTTGCTTCCACATTTCTTTTTGACCTCTTGTATAAGGAGGCTATAAATTAGGAGGAAAATGTACATCACATTTGACTTTGAATTCTCTAGTTTACTTAAGTTGGGCCAGATCTGTGAATATATACACTTACATTCATATGGCTGGTCCAGATGGAATCTCAGGGTCTGGTTGGGCTGAAATGCTATGAGTCATTATGAAGTTACTATGTGTGGGCCACATTTTCTTGATCCTGACAACTCGGTGTTGGTGGTTTATGTGGTTAACAGCCAGACACTTCTTCCTCACCAACTTACAAGACATTAAAAAAGGTTGTCCTCTGAGAGGTATTTGGTCAACTAAGAAATTACTGAAAATATGAGTGAAAAAATTGGATTTTTAAAGCTTTAGGCCAGGTAACTGTATAAATTCTTTCTGTTACTCAGTATATTTTATTGAGATGTTAGAGTGTAACAAAAGAATAATTTTGAATAAGATTTCACTTATAGTGTGATAAGGTCAGATGAATCATCCTACCTCACAGGAAATTGACTTCTTTGATAACTAGAAAATTCTTGTCTGTTTGGTTTCTCACCCTTGAATAATATTGGAAATTTTCTTGATTTTGTGACTTGGAATCATCATTTTTATTTTCCCACTGGGCAAGTGATAAAATGGAAATAGCTTTTGGCTTTTTAATTATATTCCAGTTTCACTCTCTTTTAATATTGTGCTTTGGTGGGTATAAATTGATAGACTACAAGACATTAGAGTATCAACCTCAGCAGATATACTAGATCTTAATGTCCTGAAGAGGTCTTTAGGTAATTTGTGTCTTTTTTTTCCCCCAAAAGATGGAGGAAATGATAGGTAGTAATAGGCTTTCTGTAAAATTAATTACAAAGGTAAAACAATGATCTCTCAGGTTATATATATATATTTTTCTAAAATATTATCTTATTAATTTTTGAAAGATGAGTCATTGTTTTTTCACTATTCGAATGTTTTCTATTGGTTCTACATCACTGCCCTTCATCATTTCAGGTTTTGAGGAAAACACTTCGGGAGAATTTTCCATCAAAATTTAGAATTTTTTATTAACATTACTGTAATCACAGGAAGACTAAACATCTGAATCACGATGGTAGGTTATAATTCCTTGCAGCTCCTTCTTAATACTTACTATTTAATAGAATCTCACAACAAGATTAGATTTAAAAAACATACATTGGGCACATGGGTGGCTCAGTTGGCTAAAGGACTGCCTTTGGTTCAGGGAGTCCCAGGATTGAGTCCAGCATCCGGTTCCCTGCTCAGCAGGAAGCCTGCTTCTCCCTTTGAACCTCCCCTCTCTCATGCTCTCTCTCTCATGCTCTCTGTCAAATAAATAAAATCTTTAAAAAAATAAAAAATAAAATAAAAAACAAAAACATATTTTATATTATGAAATAAAATTTTTTTGTAATTCTCTTCTTTAAATCATTAAGTCCCATCTCCAACATGGTTACAGTTTTTTTAAATGAAATGTTTTTGATCATAAAAAGTATACATGTACATTATAGAAAATGCAAGCAATATAAAAATTATACAGAAGGTTGGGTAACCTTATTCTAGAGATCTGTAGTTTTTACATATTTTTCAGGCAATATTATTTTTCCACAGGTGCTGCTTTGGAAATCTCCTTTTTAAAAACTTCATATTTTTGCTTATGTTCATAAACAGATACCCATGACTATAGTGCCTACATTATGTTCGGGTTCATGGCTGTATTATGATTTATTTAACCCATTACTAACTGGTATTTATAACTTCTCACTATTTTAAGTAGCATTTTAAGTAGCATTATAAAGAACAGCTCAGCACAGCCATCCTTGCCAATTTGTGCAATTACTTACAATAGCACACATTTTTTTTTAAAGATTTTATTTATTTATTTGACTAGAGAGAGAGAGAACACAAACAGAGGGGAGAGGCAGAGGGAGAGGGAGAAGCAGGCTCTCTGCTGAGCAGGGAGCCCCATGTGGGGCTGATCCCAGGACCCTCATGACTGGAGCCAAAGGCAGACACTTACTTACTGAGCCATCCAGACATCCCAAGGGCATACATTTCTAATATAGGAAATGTTGAGGCAAAAATGTTCATATTTTAAATTTAGATAACAAATATATATTGCAAAGGAGATTTCAAACAGGTTGTATCTGCTTATACTCCTGTTAATAATTCAAAGACATTGTCTATTATCTTATATCCTCACTAACTCTGAAGCTGGCAAACATTTCATGGTTTTTGATTTTATAAGCAAAAGAAATACATATAATCATTTCTTTTGATTTTCTTTTCTTTTTAAGAGGTTATTTTTTATGGAGTTCATTTGTATTTCTTTTCTATAAAGTATTTGCCCATTTCCTAATTAAAATATTTTCCAGTTTTCCACATAATGACTAATTTTTTTTTACCAATTCATTGTTATAGGCTTTCTTGGATCTTTTAACATTTTAAGTTAACGTTTGTCTTAAATGATAAAATCTGTCAATCTTATCTCTTTATTTTTTTGGGATTCATCTATAATTTAGGGCTTCCCAGAGCTAATTTCTAGCAGAAACAAATTGTTTTTAGATGTTTTACACATAGGGAGACAAAGATTGGGTCACACATTAAAGTCCTCTCTGATTTTTCTCTGATTTCATAATTTAGGAAAACTATTTGAATAATATACTTCATTTTTTTTCTTACATGACAATGTATTTCTTTTCTGATGTGGTGGGGGGGACTTGGTCTCTGAATTATTGCTTTACATCATTTCCTTTAATCAAAACTCTATATACATTGACTAACTTTCTCTGATATCTCAATATTGTTAAAATGGCTTATTTTCTGTTCTTTGTAGATGGTTCAGTTAATCTTCCAGCATACTTATAACTCTTTTTTAAAACCTATTGATACATAACTACATGAGGATATGCTTCTTAATTGATTTTCTTTCATTAATTTTTCCTGATCCAGTGTAAGACACATTAGTTGGAATATATATACATTCCTTATTTTAGAAAAAAAAATGTATGTATTGAATCTCCAAATATATTTTTTGGAGATATGCCAATCAATATTCTGGGTCCTTACTTATGGCTTATCTTTTATACCCATGGTATCAGTCAAGGTCCTCAAGAAAAACAAAACTTGTAAGATATCTATCTGCCTATCTATCAATCATCTATGTATTTGTATATGTATCTATATATCTACCTACTTAGGTATCAAGGAGAGAGATTTATTTCAAGGAATTGCCTTTTGGGATTGTGGGATCTTGTAAGTCACAAAACTGCAGGGCGTACTGGCATGTTGAAAACTCTTTGGTAGGAATGATGATACACCCTTAAGGCAGATTTTCTGCCCCTTGCAAGGAAACTTCAATTTGCTCCTAAGGCCTTCAACTGATTGAAGGAGATTCATCACATCACAGGGGAGGATAATCTCCTTTACTTAAAGTAAGATAATTGCAGATGTTAACCACATTTACAGAATAACTTCATAGCAACAGCTAGTTAGTGTTTAATCAAATAATGGAATATTATAGCCTAATCAAGTTGGCACACAAAACTGTCACACTTACTGTGATCTGACTTTTCATCTTTATTCTTTCTCTGTTTCTCTAGCAGTTTGTGTTCTTTTGTAAGCTTGCTTGAGTTTTATCGCTGATCAGATGTTACTAGATTTTGACTATGTGCTTGAATTTTTCCCTTTAATTCATTTATATTGCTCTGACAGCCTCATTTAATCTTATTTTTGGTGTCATTAGCCTATTTGACACTTAAAAATAATTTGTCAAACAAAAAATTAATCTGTTCTATGGAAAACATTCTACTTTTAATCAAAAATTATTCTAAAATATATCCTTTATCCTGTTTCTTTCTAATTTCTTGCTGAAGAATTTTTGTCTTGATTTATATTAGCTTTCCTTCTCATCACTTATCTTTATATTGGAACAGTTCGATTCAAACCTGTTATCAAATACAAAATAATTGGACTAGAATCTCCTTAATTAATAAGCCAGTTGATACAAGTCTTAATTGAATAGTATTCTTTAATTTGACCTTAAAATTGCTGTGTTCTCTAATTTTCCAATCAGCTGCCTGAGGGATTTAAGGTTGGGACTTGGAACTAGATGTGGAAGCATTTTGAGAAAGTTTCTTCCATATGTGTTGCCTCCAAAATTGAAAATCTGCACTAGCAATGAACTCAGTTAAAGCTTTTTGGGCTTTCTAGTGACTCCCTTTTTAAGAATTTGGCTTATTTTCCTACTTAGGAATGAGCCAGGTACTGTGACAGAATACATGTTGATAAAATTTGATGTTTATGACTAAGTCTGTTTAGTGAAAGGTATAAAGTTATTTCTGAATAGGTTAATTTCATCATCAAGATGAAAGATATTTGTAATATTAATTTGTTTCTTGTCACCAAATCTTCATCCTAAATATTATTTTCCTACAAGCTGAGTACAGATCAGGAAGATGGCCCTTAAAAATCCTATGATGACCCCTCCTTCACACTGAACATGATGCCTGTAACACACTGCTAACATAGGCCTTCAGAAAGTTAATCCTCAATTCTCCAAACACATGCCACGTCTCTAACCATACACCTATCTTATAAGAATTCTTAGAAAAATTTACAAAAACAACTCTACTTAAATTCAACATAGTATATGAAGATTTCCAAGTGTGAAACTGTCTTTTAATTCTAGGTATACTTTCCCAATTTGGTACATATTTTATTGTTATGATAGCTACTTCTCAGAAGTGGTGCTGGATGGATGGTGGCGACACTTGTATCTCCACTCCCCAAGTAACATTGCTTTCTTTCATTTTAATTCTTTCAGTTGATTTGTTCTATTTCAAGACATTGTCTGCAAATGTGTCTTATGCTGAAAGAATGCTTTTTTTTTTCTAAAATCATTTCAGTTTTTGAAAAACTCTTAGCAGGATTTGTAATGTGAAGTCAATTTGGAAGTGTACAGGTGGAGAGAAAATTCCTAAACTCTAATCCTCATTTTCCTAAGGTGATTTATGAAGTTCCATACAATAAAATAATTAACTTTAGAAAAACTTATTCTTAACTAATATTTCACTGAAGGTACAAAGGTTTTTGGAAACATCAACATTTTAACTGATTTTCTAAAGAGCAATTTAGAAATTAAAGAAACTAACAATTATTATTTATTAGTGATATTTCTTTTTTTTAAATAATTTATTTATTCATTTGGAGAGAAAACAAGTTGGAGGGGTAGGGGAGAGGGTGAGGGAGAAGCAGACTTCCCCCAGAGCAGGGAGTGAGGGACATTTCTATGTAAATGGTTCTATATATATTTCTAATTATGATGACAAATATTTTTGTGTATAGTTAATTTAAATGTCAACTTGAAAATCAAGAGGGTCATTCTCCTAGCAAATTGCAAAATATGGATTATTAAAAAGAAGTAACTAGATTAGCCCAAACCTCCTATGCAGATGAAATAGAAGAAGTGAGGAGGCAGGGGGTAATTGAAATTACAACTTATTAAAATTTGTGGGATCTAGTGGAAATAGTATTTAGAGGAAAGTTTAAATACATACATAAGAAAATAGGAAAGATCTAAAATCAGTAACCAAATCTTTCACCTTAGAACTTAGAGTCAGGGGGCGCCTGGGTGGCTCGGTGGATTAGGCCTCTGCCTTCAGCTCAGGTCATGATCTCAGGGTCCTGGGATCGAGCCCCGCATCGGGCTCTCTGCTCATCGGGGAGCCTGCTTCCCCCTTTCTCTGCCTGCCTCTCTGCCTACTTGTGAGCTCTCTCTCTCTCTCTGTGTCAAATAAATAAAATCTTTAAAAATAAAAAGAACTTAGAGTCAGAAGAAGCAATATAAGCCTAAAACAAGCATAGGAAGGAATTAATAGAAATTAAAGCACAAATCATTGAAACTTAAAATA